>NC_085845.1:63605523-63835523 GCF_035594765.1 Anolis carolinensis
CCTCCTTCAACTGTAGATGTTGCCTCGGCTGTTGCTGTCTAGGATGTAAAATTTCTGCAAGTGGAGTCTGTTTATTTGTTCTTGAATTTATTTGCACAACATGAAGTGGTATATCTATACTTACCCCAAAAAATCCAGAGTATTGTGCTCCAGAGCTGTGCTTATCTAGCATGGAAGTATCTCCTAAGCCCTTTTATTGCCCTGATGGCCAAACAAGCTGAGAGTACATTGGGTTCAGTGCTGCTGTGCCACCAGCCAAAAGCAGCTTCTTGGCAGAGGCTTGCTGACAATGTCTGATGAAATCACAGCAAGGCTCTGCCAGGAAGTGGTGGGTCATTTGGACTTGTGGGCTGGATGATTCCAGATCCACCTCAGTCCAGCTCAAAAACATCATTCCAGAACTTCCTGGAAGCTGAAAAGAAATTTCAATTTCCCCATTTTCCAGATTAATGGCAGCAACACTTCTGGTGCAAATCCTGTTGTACTTCATGTGGACTCCCGACAGCAGTTGCAGAGTGAGTCTGCTTTATTTGGCTCATGTAGTCACAGCCTAGGAATGAGTCACCTTCCACTGCTAGCACAATATACATGAACACAGAGTTGGATATGTGCAGCAGGGAGGGTGTTTACAAGACAAATTCAAAAAGGTTTCTTTTACTTTAAGGATTAATGTTCCTTATGCATGAAATTCAATAAAATATTCACTGAATAGAACATGATTTTTGTAAAGAAAAGAAAAAAGCTGTGGCTTCATAAATTAAATGTAAATAACTATAAATAAAAAAGACAGTAAACAAATCTTTCTTGTAAAAAAAAATCCATGAATTTTGCAACAATGGTTCTATGTAACAAACCACAGCTGCACACTGTTCTCTCCTGATCTGCATTTCCTTAGAATGAAGATTTAGGACACAGGATGGGGTTAAACTGACATGTGACTGATGAGGTGGAAGTGTGATTGTGAGGGCCATTGAACACTGTGGATTTTCACTATATATCATAATTACAGAAACACCTGTGCTGGATAACTTTGTGCTGATCTGCAGGAAATATCCATACTGTGTTCAGTGATAGCAAGAATTTAATCGTATACCCATGGCAAAGAGGAAGACACCATGCAGAGCAGTTAGAGAGTAGTCTAAAGTGCTTTTTAAAGAAGCTCCTTTGATTCTTGAATTTATGTTCCTTCCCATAAACCATATATATTTGCTAGAAAAATACTTCCCACAGAGCAGTATTGAACATCAAGAAATACATGCAGGAACCAATTGCAACACCTAGTCAACCCGATGTCCTCTAGATCAGGGCTTCTTAAGCTTTTTCCACTCATACCCTCTTTCCACCTGAGACATTTTAATATGGCCCCAGCTATCTAGGTATGTAAAATAGGTATAAAAGTGAATATTTAGGAATAATAAACCAGCATATTCAAGGTTGGTAAAACAGGCAGATTTTCCTTTTTTGTGGAGTACTGCAGAATCTACTCTAAAAACTACAGGCAAAAGACAAGCGACAGAGAACATTTTGGGGATAACTGGAACCTGGTCCTCATACCAAACAAGATAGTGTTCATCAAAGTTCCCAAGCCAGGAAAGCTCTCAAGTCCGGATGATCGCAAGTCCCATGTGATAAGACTTGTGAATACGGTTTTACCAGGGGGGCTGTATAAAACTGATATAGACCAGATTGATCTCTTGTATAATGATCCTTTGTATGTTGTTGCCATAGTTTCTTTTACTGACCTAAATATAGCGAAGTTCATCATAAGAGCTAAGGACCTATTTGCAAAAAAGGGCATCACAATAACAAGATTCTTCCAGAAGATCTTCAACCAAGGATCCCCAGAGGGCATAATGGACTCTGAAGAACAACTATCAGCGACGACAGAGAGAAGTGAACAGTTGCAGAGCCCCCTTGAGGCCCAAGCTGCCAGCTCCACAATGGAGGGGAAAAATACCCCCGGCCAGGAAAACCTGTTTTGCCCAGAGGAACAGCTACTGGTGGAGACATATGTGAACCTGCCAGGAAAGGAGCAATGGGCTATTCTAGATAGATTGCAGGCGTTAAGCGGTCACCTAAGAGAAATAATTTCCAAAAGACAGTATTTAAACGATGACGGTCAGATCAGAGCAAGGGTCGGGCAAAGGGAAGCGCAGGATAACATTGACTGGCTGGGGATGAGATTTTTGAACACGGAGGAAAGAGTAGACCCACCCCCTAATCACTTCCCCCTGTCCCCTGAGGTGATAGTGGTGAAACCCCAAACTATTAACCCATGTGTGGCCCATGATAAAGATTTTACTATAGGGCCTTGGGACTCACAAACGGGTACTGAAAAAGAGAACAGGGGGCCAATTATTAAAACAGCATGAAGGCCAGACAGGAGGCCGGAAAAGGTAGGGCCTCAGATGCAAACCACAACACCGAGCGGAAATTGTGGTTTGAAACAGACATCTATCACCCAATTCTTTCCATCTATAGTATCTAAAAAAAAAGAGAAAGTAAAGGCCCTTAAAGAGGGGAACCCTACATACCTATACAAAAATAGAGTCACCCAGTCACATTTAAATAGTTTAGGCCCGAACAACTATATAAAAATGAAAACAGCAAAGGAGCTAAAGACCCTGTCCTGGAATATTGCTGGATGGATGGGAAAACTAGTGGACAAAGAGTTCACAGAATATTTACAGGAGTTCTCTATCATCATGTTACAGGAGACCTGGGTGGAGGATACTCCAAACCTCACTTTGCAGGGTTTTAGGAGTTTTGCAGTGGCTGCCTCGAGGCGACATAAGTGGGGGCGCTGCTGTGGGGGTTTAGCAGTTTTTGTTTCAGTCGAGATAGAAGCTGAATGTCAAATTATGATTAACCACACGAACAATAATGTTTTAGCAGTAGAGATAAAATTCAGGGATAACCAGGTTCTGCTGTGTATTAATGTATACGTGCCCCCAGTAAACTCAACCTCTTCGATCAAAGAGGTATGGAGGCTACTAGACGCAGCCTTAGGGGACATTACCACGGACTTGGAAAACACGAACATAGTCTTAGGAGGGGATTTTAACGCGAGGATGGGAAAATCAAATGAGGATCTAGCGCAGCATTTTGGGCTTTATCTAGAGAACCAGTTCTCGCTTGGCAGAAACTCAAGAGACGTGAAAATTAATAAGAATGGGCTGGAATTACTCTTACTAGCCTATAAGCATTTTTTATTAATTTTGAATGGTAGCTATTTAGAGGAGTCATCTGGACTATACACTTACCACTCAGCAAGACGGGGAAGTGTTCTAGATTACTTTATAATCTCAACTGGGTTATTACCAGCAGTTAAAACCTTTAAAGTGGACATGCGCCCAGAAAGTGACCATCACCCAATCAAATTAATTATAAAAACAGAAGTAGAGCAGGACAGTGCGTCAAATAATTATCCGCTGGACCTGGTCTCCACGGGTCCCAGACGACTCAAATGGTCAGGGCCCATGTGCGAAAAGATGTTAGACCTACTTACCGGACCGACTCTCGTAACTTGCAGAGACAAGATACTCAAAAGCACTATCGACCCAATAGAAGGTTATCAACAAATTATTACCTCCCTCAAACCCCATCTGATTCACTCAGAGCCAGCTAAAGTCATCAAGCACAGCAAAGGAAGTTGGTTCGATGCAGAATGCAGGAGCCAAAAAAAGACCCTTGTCCGGGCCATTAGAGCAGCCAATAAAAATGGGACCGAACAATCCTATAAAAGTCTGAGTGTAATCCGTTCACAGTATAAATCCCTACTAAAAAAGAAGAAATTCGAATTCAACAGGCAAAATTGGTGCAAACTGGACCTGGCAATTAGGTAAAAGGATGAGGGCAAATTCTGGAACATGGTACATTCTGGGCTAAGGTCCGTGCAACCCCACTTAGATTCCCAAATTTCAGCTCCTACATGGGAAGCCTATTTTGGAGAGGTATTTGACGACCCGGAGGCAGCGGGAGAGGTATCCGAACCTATTGACGCTCCTGCTTGGCCACCAGTTTCTTCTGAGGAAATGGAAGGCCTACTTCAAAAATTAAAAGCTGGAAAAGCTCCAGGAGAGGACATGTTCCCCCCAGAACTGTTCAAATGTAACATCTCCTGGTGGGCCCCCATCTTGGCCAAACTGTTCACACATATCAACCAGACAGGAATCATTCCGAGTGGGTGGAAAACCAGTATAATTGTTCCACTATATAAAAAAGGTAATAGGACGGACCCCCACAATTATAGACCAATTAGTCTGTTGGATGTAGTATCAAAAATCTATGGTAGGTTTCTGTTAAACAAATTACAGAGTTGGGCGGAGGAAAATAAAATTATTGCGGAAGAACAGGCTGGATTCCGTCAAGGTAGAAGCACAATAGATCAATGCTTTGTGCTGTCGCACTTAATCCAAAATAGTCTGAGGAAACCAAAGGGTTGCCTTTACACAGCATTTGTGGATTTCACCTCAGCTTTTGATTTAATTGATAGACAACGTCTGTGGGCAAAGTTGGCAAAAACGAATGTGGACAGACGACTGCTGATATTATTGCACCAGCTATACTCGGGAACTGATCTAAGAGTGAGGTTAGGGCTATCAGGCAAGCTATCGAACAACATTGAAACCAAAAGAGGAGTGAGGCAAGGCTGCTTGCTTGCACCTTTTTTGTTTATCTTCTACGTGAATAACTTAGTGGCCGAGTTGAGCTCTCCTGAACATTTTCCCCCAGCAGTAGGTAACAGGAGAATCCAAATCCTATTATATGCGGATGATATGGTGCTACTCTCATCTACGCAAATAGGTCTCAGGAGACTTTTGAGGTCACTAAGTAGGATTTGTAAACAAGAGAAGCTGACAATCAATCACTCAAAAACCAAAGTGATGGTATTTTCCAAAAGGAAGCAAAGTCACACCTGGAAATTGGATGGTCACTCAATAGAGCAGTGTGATAGTTTTAAATATCTGGGCTTACACTTCGCATACAACGGTAAATGGAAGAACCATATAGAGGCAGCCAAATTATCTGCCTGGAGGTCAGCGAAAGCAATCCTAGCCTTTGGAAAAACAAAGGGAGGTTCACTGGTTTGTCCCACAGTAAAGATTTTTGCCGCTAAAATTTTACCCCAACTGTTATATGGAGCGGAAATTTGGGGGCAAGGTAACATAGAACAGGTTGAATGCATCCAGAACAAGTTTGCAAGAGCTCTTTTAGCCCTTCCCTCGGGGACCCCAGCCGCCTTGTTAAGACTGGAATTAGATCTTCCCTCACTCAAGGCCAGAATGCACAAGCTTAACATCTCGTATGGGAAGAGATTGCTAGGAATGGAGGAGGAGAGCATAGCAAAGCAATGCTTGAGGGAACAGTTTAAACGGGGAGGTTGGGTGCAATCCTGGCTAGCCTTGCTCCATCAATATTTTGATGGGTCAATAACAACTCTAATGCAGCTAGACAAGAAGGCGATTAGGGACAATATCTTTGAGAAGGATGCAGCCGACAATTTAGAGATTAGTAAAAAGCAAAGTTTTTCTATATGGTATCCCAGACTAAAGAGTGACCAATACTGCCAACAATATCTTCAAGACCTAACATCAGCTGAGTTGAGGAAAGCCTTTACAGCCCTGCGTTTCCAAACAATGCCCTCAAACTGGCTAGAAGGGAGATATAGAGGGATCCCTCATGCCCAAAGGCTTTGCATTTGTGGCGCCGGGGAAAAAGAAGACCTAACTCACTATCTATTGCACTGCCCTTTGTATAATGACCCCAGAAAAAATCTCCTGGGAACACTCCTTGAAGAAAGGGCAGCATGGCAAGAACCTGCCGTGATTGGTGCCTTACTAGCAGATTATGATAAAAATATAACACTAAAAGTAGCCACATTTGCAATCGCTGCCCAAAAGATCAGAGACAGAGTAGCAAAAACCTCGCCGGAGACCAGATAGGGAAAGGGAGATGGTTAAGGAGGTCACAGACTAGACGCTGTTTTTGCTAGGTTTCTGCCAGCAAAATTTTAAAGTACTAGTTTTTTAAATCTTGAACGGGTTTTGCTTTACATTGGAATGTGTTTATAAAGGTTGTATGTTATTGATGTCATGGCCTATGGCTAGTGCAATAAACTTTATTGATACTCTAAACACTACATGTTGTTGCTAACAGATATGTGTAAATGGGTAGTGTTTAGAAACCTTTTGCCCATTGTTTTGTGACCCCAACACTAAGCTAAGGGGACCCCATTGGAGGTCAAGGCCCATGGTTTAAGAAGCAATTTTAGATTGTATATCTCATTAAGTGCCCCCAGAAAGGCCAATAAACAGGGAAGATGGGAACTGTGGTCAAAAACATCTGATTGGCAGATGCTGTTATTATGAGGCTGATCTGGAAGCAGGGCTGGGGAAAGTTTTTGGTGGATTAAAGCATATGGTTTTTTGTGCATGTAGGCTGAAAGCTTGTAGCAATTAGGTATCCATTCCCTATTTATTTAAATGGCATTTGTACACCTGTTTCATAGGATTATAACCTTGTGGAGGAAGAAAATTGCAGGATAGCAGAAGCATGTACACTAATTGGATTCCATGAAACGTATTGGTGTTTTTTTGTAAACTTCAGGCTCTCTTTGGAAGAAAAACAAATCATTAATAGAGTCGTGTTATTGAAATTCTGGTCAGCAGCTGCTTTATTTTTCGTTTTTGTGCTATAGAGTTAACCACATTTGGTACTATTACAATTGTAGAAAAGTACACTGATTGATAGTTCCCTGATTGTGATTTTACAACTTAAACACCTAATTCAGTCAAAATGGGCTTATAGGCTTAAGTTAAATTACTTTCTCCCCCTCTTCCTTGTGGCAGCCATCCAATGTATTTTGCAACCATCTCAATAAAAACTCAGTACACAACTCATCCATATGGCACATTTCACACAGTGTTAACCTCATTAGTACTAAAGGAAAGCGTCTAAGAGCCAGCCCAGTTTCAACATTCTGTTTCAGTACTGGGGCTCAAACAAGTTAGAGTGACAAGAAGAATGAAAGCATAGTCATAGCTAAATACATTATATTGTATTGCATTTCCCTCATTGATTTTTCTTTTTAAACAAACTTCTAGCTTTCTGACTTTCTTTGTCTGCACATTTAACTAGTTGACTGGTTAATATAAGAAAACCAAAATATAAAATAAGGGACTACTGTCTCTGCCGTCCAAAGTATATTTTTTAGGGAAGGAGGGTATGCAGTTATTTTTGTTAAAACATAAAGGAAAAAAGATTTCCACAGTATTTGTTTCCATGAAGCAAAAAATACTGGGACAAATTGCAAAAATTATACAAACCACGTAAACTGCATGACAACAGTCAATATTCCCTTTGAAAAAAAATAAAAAGAAGAAACATTAAAATGGCAGGATATATATATATATATATATATATATATATATATATATATATATGTGCATCAGATGAGCTGTTTGTATCTTTTTTTTCCCTAGCAGGTCAACACTTTTTTGCTAGCATTATATTCATAATTCTATATGGCAGTTACAAATACATAACTTGGGTGTATTTATTTAAATTACTAGCATACATACCTTGTATTGTTCAAGTGTTGTTGGAACCTTCTTTCCCACCTACTTTCTCCCTAAGACTAATATTAACAACTCATGACTGTTACATATTCACACAGTCCCTATGTTGCCCAAAGCTGTGGAAGTCTTTCAACCCACAAGTACTAGGGACAAATTCACTCCAATTATTTTTTTTCTGTTTTCTGTCAATCATATGACTGATCTCCATCTTGAGATTGCTCAAGCAATGGGGTGGGAATGGCTTCTCCATTGAACAGGCTTTAGTGGCTGCTTTCTAGTAAATAGAGTTGGGAAAGGAAGAGTTGTGTTAGAATATACAATACAGCATCACAACCACATTGCTTATTCATATGTAATGACCATACAGGAATCCAGCCTTTGCGAAAGGTTTTTATAGACCTTTTGAGCAATTGTCAGAAATTCTGACAGAGGAAAAACTGTTTGTTCTTTTTCAAACTCATGTTTGAAAATGAGCTTTGCAAATCCTCCACCACTAAATTCTGTCGCTTGCGCCCTAAACCAGCCAGTCAGCCCTTCCCGCAGCTGCGCAGCATCGCCAAAATGCTGTGTTGCCAGCCATGCCCCCATTGTTGGAAACAAGTGGTTGAGGGCGCAAGTAGCAGGATTTAGTGGGGAAGGATTTGCAAAGCTCATTCATCGCTATGGTAAGTGCCTAGATTTGAATGGCGACTACGTGAGATGTGGTATTTGGGTGTGGCTTTCAACTGCATATGGTAAATGTTTTCTCCTATACTTTGTTCATTTTTAATTCCAAAACGTAACCTACTTTGTGGATAGCCCTTGTAATTCTGGTGAGATGTCCAAAAAAGTACAGAATAATCCAGATATTATTGTATCATAGATTTGCATGAAGACACTGTGATATTGAAAGGTTTTTATTATATACTAGCTTGGGGACCCGGCGATGCCCGGGTCATTTGAGAATGGTATTATTTGTCTTTTAATGTTATGTATTCTGTTTGGAGTGGGTGAACTATAATTCCCAGAATCGTGGGTGAATCCTCCCCAAACCCTGCAAGTATTATAAGTTGGCCATTTTGGGTGTGTGTACCAGGTGTGCTGCAGTACTCTCTGGATGGGGGTGAACTACTGCAACTTCCAGATTCCCAGGGCAATTGCCCCAAAATATGTATCAGTATCCACAGCAGGCAATATTCAGTCTGTGTGCCAAGTTTGGTCTAGATTCGTCATTGGCTGGGTTCAGTGGTCTTTGGATGGAGGTGAACTACAACTCTGAAAATCAAGGCCCCTTCCCACAAATACCTGCAGTATGTTCAGTAGGTCATGAGGGTTCACACAGAGAATGGTTATGGGGGCTCTGTGTGCCAAGTGTGATGCTCATTCATTGCAGGTGAACTATAAATCCCAGTACCTACTACTCCTCAACTTCCAGTCAAGTTTCCTTCCAAACCCACCAGTAGTCAAATGTGGGCATATCGGGTCTGCATGGCAAGTTTGGCCAAGAGCCATCATTGTTTGGGTTCATAGCGTTCTGGGTGTAGGTGAACTACAACTCCTCTATATTTCCCTGTAGGAGTGACAGTGCTCTGACTTGATGCAGGGTGAACTACAACTTCCACCATGTGGAGTCAATCCGTAAACTCCTCCAGTAAATTTAGTTGCAGCTCAGTTCTGCTGTGTTTGTTATGCAGAGAGATTGGAAAGGAAAGGGCAGTGGGCGGGGCCATGCAAATACCACAGCAATGGAGAGTCGTGGGATGCCTGTGGTGGAAGAAAAAGCAAAATCAAGGATGAAATGGTTCCCAAACAAAAGCATTCCCTGGGTGGTGGGCCGTAATGTTTGGGAAGGACATTGACAGGGGCTGGGCTGCATGTTCATGGCACTCGCTGTAACCGCAATGTCAGTGGAAAAGAGTGACTTGCTAGATTCTTAACCCTGGGAAGTATAGCCTGTTTGTGGAGGCCAGAGGCTGTCTGTGTGAGCAGACATCCGTGCCACATACACACATATGGGTTTTCACTTTTATTATGGACTAGCTTGGAGGCCCGGTGTTGCCCGGGTCATTTGAGAAAAGCATTGTTTGCCTGTGTTCCAAGTGTAGCCTATATCCAATGTCAGGTGGGTTCAGTGGGTGCGGGTGAGCTCCAACTCCCATATGGAAGTCCCATCATCCAGTGTCCATCCCCCTTCAAACACAGCCAGTATGTAGAGTAGGTCATGGGGGCTCCATGTACCATGTTTGGTCTTGATCAGTCATTTGTGTGGGTCGCGGTGCTGTCAGGAAGTGAGTGAAGGTATTGGAAGTCCCATCGTCCATGGTCCATCGTCCTCCAAACTGCACCTGTGTCAGGACCCAGGCTGCAGAGCACCAATAACCTTACACAGAGGCCAGAATCTATCTAATATCTTTATTATAGAAATGTATAAAGTCAATAAAAACAAGTGAAGAATAAAGTTCAGAAGCAGACCTTCCAGATGAGGTCAAATATAGTCCAAAAATGTATTGTCCAATATAAGATATTAGAGTCCAAAGTTATAATCCACTTGACCGAAACACACACTTTGCCGAGCAATAGTGTGGGGAATGACAGAGTCTTTAAGGTCCAATGTAGCTTGACAACTAGGCTAGAAAATAACTTGATTCTTGGCTAGATCAAAGGCTTGGAACGAGGCAAACACGAAACATGAACAGAGTCCAAGTAAGTCCGTGAAAACAAGGCAAGGCTGGAAACTTGATCCGGGAAACAAGGAATTGGGGTTACGAAGTCCACACACGATCTCTCTCCTCAAGCTGAACAATTGACTCCGCAAAGTTCCCCTTGCGAGCAGCACCTATATTGGGTCTCGTTTTCCCGCCGACAGAACACTTTTCCTAGAGAACGAGAAGCGAAACCCAACTCTGTCCAGATGCATGACTCCTTAGAATTTCCCAAGGGAAGCAGACCTAATCAGCTAATTGTTTGGCAGCGATTCTCAGGCTCCGGCGATTTGCCTCCCTGGCTCCCCTATCTCTATTATAATTGTCCCTCCGGGAAAACGGGGGGGAATTCTGCCCAAGGCCTGTTTGGCTACATTCTTGAGGACAAACATCCTCCAGGTGGAGAGGCTCCAATTCTGGCTGAAACGGCGGAAATCCCATGTTTTCCTCTTCGTCTGCCACAATAGTACTAGGAACAGGACTACAAGGCCCATGAGTCATCACAACCTGGGTGTAGAGTGAATCCTGGGTGTTGTCTGTGTTAAGTTCGGTCTTGATGAGACATTGATGGGGGTGACAGTGGTCTCGGGAAGTGAGTGAACATACTGCAAGTCCCATCATCATCATCATCATCATCATCATCATTTAATTACTTATTAATCGCCCTCCATCCACGATGCTCTAGGCGATTTACAAGATAAAAAAGGATAAAAATACATACATACAAATATTGATTAAAAATATTAAAATAGATTAAAAGCTCTAGTAAAGAGCCAGGTCTTGAGTGCGAGGGTAAAAGGCCCCAACTCACGCATGGCTCTCATATAGGGCAGCAAGGCATTCCATAAGGCAGGGGCAGAAACAGAAAAAGCTTGGCGCCTGGTCCTCTCCAAGTGCAGTTCTCTAGGACCCGGTACATAGAGTAAGTCTCGTTGGGATGGTCGTTGCGACCTCCGATGATGGGAGAAGGAGAGACGGTCCCTAAGATACGATGGGCCCTGGCCGTAAAGAGTTTTAAAAGTCAGGACTAGCATCTTATATAGACCACGGTAATCAGTTGGAAGCCAATGCAGATGCTGCAGCACTGGTGTTATGTGGCATTTCATGGGTGTTCTTGTGAGTAGCCTGGCTGCCGCATTTTGAACAATACGGAGCTTCCGGGTCGTGGACATCGGAAGCCCAACATACAAGGCGTTGCAATAGTCCAGCCTAGATGTGACCGTGGCATGAATGACTGTTGCCAGCGCCTCATCAGATAGATAGGGTGCCAGTTGCCTCGCTTGTCGTAGGTGGAAAAAGGCCTGTTTGCTGGCAGCAGCGACCTGAGCTTCCATTGTCAGCTGCGAATCTAAAACGACACCCAGGCTCTTAACGGTGGGCGAAGGAGATAGGACAGCACCATCGAAGGTGGGTAGCAAGTGGGTCAGACCAGTTGAACGGCCATGCCAGAGAATCTCAGTCTTTGCCGGGTTCACCTTCAATCTACTAGCACGTAGCCAGTTCGACAGAGCCTCCAGACATAAGGTGAAATTTTCTGGTATTGACGTTGCTCCAGGCTCCAAGCGCAGAAGGAGTTGGGTGTCGTCCGCATATTGATAACAGTCTAGGCCGAAACTCCGAACCAAGCTAGCAAGGGGTCTAACGTAGATGTTGAAGAGAAGAGAAGAGGGGAGAGAATGGCACCTTGGGGTACCCCACATAGGAGGGGAGATCTGTCAGAGACTTGATCCATATACTCCACGCATTGGCTCCGGTTTCGCAGAAATGAGTTGAACCAATTGAGGGCCTGACCGCGAACTCCGGACATGGCGAGACGGTGAATCATTAGATCGTAGTCAACGGTATCAAACACTGCGGTAAAGTCGAGAAGTACCAGTAGCGCTGATCCACCGCTATCAGACTGGCGATGAAGTTCATCTGTAATGGCAACCAGGACTGTCTCTGTCCCATGGCCAGGGCGGAAGCCTGACTGGAAAGGGTCCAGGCCGGCTGTATCATCCAGAAATTGTTGCAATTGTCCCAGCACAGCCTGCTCTATCATCTTACCCAAGAATGGGAGGTTGGAGACAGGACGATAGTTGGCAAGGGTCATGGGATCCAAGCTAGGCTTCTTTAGCAGGGGACAAACCCTTGCCTCTTTTAGGTTGTCCGGGAAGACCCCCTGTTCAAGAGAGCCATTGATGATATTATTCAACGGATCGAGTAGACCTTCCAGGCAGCTATTCACCAGCCAGGAGGGACACGGATCAAGGGAACAGGTGGTTGGTTTTGCAACAGCCAGGATTGTAGCGACATCTTCCTTGTCAAGCAGAGTAAATCGGTCAAAGATAGGCCCACTAAGCGGCCACAAAGTCTCAAGCTCACTTAAGGTATCAGCTGTAGGGGGCAGTTCCTGTCGAAGCACGGTGATTTTATCAGTGAAAAACTTCTGGAATGCCTCTGCTGTAAGAGCCGTGGTTGCTGGGTTTTGGACTAAGGGAGCCGGACTGGTCAAAGCACGAACGATTTTGAATACTTGAGCTGGGCGCGATCTAGCAGAGGCTATTAAGGAGGAATTGTAAGATTTTTTTAGCGTCCTTGACGGCTGATTCGTAGGACCTGCGAAAAGCCTTGAATGCGGACAGTGACACCTCGTCGAGCTTCTGTCGCCACTGATGTTCCAGCCACTTTCGTGCTTGCTTCATCGTCCGCAGCTCATTAGTGTACCAGGGGGAGCGATTCCGGTGAGGGCGAAGGAGGCGTCTGGGGGCAATCTCATCCAAGGCAGCCAACAAACTGACATTCCAGGTGTTGACTAGCTCATTGAGAGTGATGCACGCAGTTCCCAGGCCCTTAAGGGCATTCAAGAACCTAGCAGGTTCCATGAGTCTCCTGGGCCGAGCAAAGACTGGTGTGGCAGGATGGGGAGGAGGAGACGGAATCTCAATCTGGGCCTTCAGGACAGCATGATCAGACCAGGGAACATCAATTACCGCAGATAGAGATGTTTGTACTCCGATATTAAAAATCAGGTCCAAGGTGTGGCCGGCCCGATGAGTAGGGTGAGTCTTGAGTAGTGAGAGGCCCAGAGCTTCAAAGGTTGGTACTAGGTCCTTAGTCACAGATGAAGATGTCAGTGCCTCGACATGTACATTAAAGTCACCCAGAACAATAAGTCTGGGGAACTTCAGGACCCAGTCTGCCACATGATCTATTAAATTTAGCAGACTCTCTCCCGGAGACCCAGGCGTGCGGTAAACTACAAGAATGGCTAGGGATTCCCTGCTAGCCAGGACCACACCAACACACTCAATACCGGCTATCTTTGGAGTTGGAATAGCTTTGATGGTAAAATAATCACGGGAGAGTATTGCTACCCCTCCACCCCGACCCCCACTCCGTGGCTGTTGAAATATCTGGAAGCCTGGAGGTGTCAGTTCATGTGAGGGAATGTTATCACCCTCACGGATCCAGGTCTCTGTAATACAAACCAGGTCCGCGGCTTGATCGAGAATAAAGTCAGAGAGGGTAGCAGTTTTGTTGACAATAGACCTAGCATTGAATAATAGCAGGGACAGGAGGGGCGTTGGTAGCACTTTCTCGGCCGTATGCCTAGGGATGGAACGCAAGTTGGAAAGAGAACGAGTTTCCAATCGGCTCGATCTTACTCTGGCACTTGACCTAGGACCACTGTTATCATACTTGGGAATATCACGTAGGACAGATGAAGGCCGAATCTGTCGCTGACTTTGTCTCTTTTTAGAGACCAGCATGTTATCATTCTCATATATCCCTCTCCCGATGATTACTGGGATCGTCCTCCCAGTTCTGGGTTCGTCTGTAGTGTCAGTTAGGTACCCGATGTTCGAACCACCTCCAGAAAAGGGAATGACGCAAGGCCCGAGGGGGTATGATTTTGAGCACCAGCCTGTGGGCACAGCGGAGTTGGAGTAAATGCGAAGTCTCCTAAACATCGTTTAGGACGTGCAGGTGTTCCGTTGCACCGAGGGAATGAGCCCCCAGCCGCTGGGTTTTTGGAATGACCCTCTTCTGTGGCTCTATCTTCCCCGTTTGTATTAATAGTGGCCCTAACTGGAGAGGTATTCATCCTTTGTGTTGAAAGTGCCTTCGGCATTCTTGTCCTGGCCCTAAAACCAGCCCCCCAAAAAGTTCTAGTTTTGTAGCCTTTCTGCTGGGCTCTGTGTTTTGATGAACTAGGGCTTGTGGCTCTGACCGACACATGTTCAGAACGTTGACTTCCGGGCAATTCTCTGTTCTGTATGTCGGCGGAAATGTTCTCTGCCCTCGCAAAAGCCCCTCTGGGTGCGATCTTACTCACTGGGGCATCCTGAGTTCGAGCTTCTTCAGTATTTTTTCCAGCATCGGCCCCCTTAGAGTTTCTTCGGCCTGAGACATCTCCTCCGGAGGAGCTCCCACCAGAAACCGCTTCATGTGGATTCCCCTCAAGAGCAGTTACTTTGGGGATATCCTCACCGGAAGTAGGGCCTTTCCCTAGATGGTGCTTCCGTCTCTTTCTCGTACGGCGTTTGCACATGTGTGGTTTCTCTTTGGGACTTGGCCATAGGGAGGTCAATTCCCTTTTAACAATCCCCACACTGGGCGCCATTTCCAAGGCCTTGATCTGAGCTTGTCTTTCAGACAAGGGAAGACAACGACATCTGCAGCGATCTTCCAGCTTTTGGGCCTCGGTGATCATCCTTGGATTCTTTTGTAGGATTGCAGAAATGTCCAATGGCTCTGCTTCCATCCACTGAGGCGGATCTGCTCCCATGGCCCCCATGGCCTTCCTAGATTTTTGGTTTGACCAGGGACAGGTGTCATCAGGATTTGCCCCAAAAGGGCAATTTCCCCCAAATGAGCATTCCAGGACTGTCGCCTCCTGGAAAAATCCCCCCGAGGGTATCAGGGGCCATGATGGTGGACTCGGAGGCTGCAATGGTCTTGGCGAGGAACTTACCCCCCCAAAGAACACCTCAGCTGGACTATTGTTTAGTAAGTACTTATTTGCCTGCAATATGTCCATGGAGGCTCTTTCTGGTGATTTTGTGTCACTTAATCGATTAAGTAACACTCCAAGGCAGCTTAAACTTTCAGTAAGGCACTCGTACTCTAAGAACAAAAGGTCCAACAAGTCCTGGTTTAGTTGGTTGGATCCCATCTCAAAAATAAAATCAGAAGTTTTGAAAGTCTTCCTCCCTCCTTGTGTCCACTCACCAACGCTGGGAGAAAGGGAGGGGCAGTAGGCCTGCAGCAGAAGACAAATGGAATCCTCAGGCCTCTTGTAGAAAAGCTGCAGCAGACTGAAGCCTTCCCAGGCCTGCTGCAACTCAGCCTTTATAGCTTCTCCCTGCTTGGAGGTTGCTGAGTCACACCCAGTTGGAATGGGCCTAGGGCTTCTGCCTACTCACAAGTAGTCCAGAGACAGCAGAGCTGGATGGAATCCTCAGGCCTCTTGTAGAAAAGCTGCAGCAGACTGAAGCCTTCCCAAGCCTGGTGCAACTCAGCCTTTATAGCTTCTCCCTGCTTGGAGGTTGCTGAGTCACACCCAGTTGGAATGGGCCTAGGGCTTCTGCCTACTCACAAGTAGTCCAGAGACAGCAGAGCTGGATGGAATCCTCAGGCCTCTTGTAGAAAAGCTGCAGCAGACTGAAGCCTTCCAAGGTCCAAGCTCTTTCAAACCTCACCAAGATGTAGAGCAGGCCATGGTGGCTGTATGTGCCAAGTTTGGTCTTGATCAGTCATTGGTGGGGGTCACAGTAGTCCCAGGAAGTGAGTGAAGATAGTGCAAGTCCACAGTCCCTCCTCTCCAAACTGCACCAGGATGTAAAGTGGGCTATCCTGTACGTGCGTGTCAAGTTTGATACAGTTTTGTTATTCATGGGCATCACAGTGGTTTCTGGGAGGTGAATTGGATGAAGGTACTGAAAATCCCATAATCCTTGGTCCATCTTCTGTCAAAGTGCTGCAGCATGTGAAGTGTGTCATTTGTGATATGTGTGCCTGGTTTGGTTCAGTTCTGTGATTTGTGGCAGTTGCTGTGGTGTGAAGAAGTGAGGGAAGGTACTGCAAATTCCATCATCTTTGGTCCATCCTGCCCCAATATACATCAGGACGTAAAGGGGGCCAGAGGGCTTCTGTGTGGCAAGTTTGGTCCATTTCCATTATTGGTGGGCATTGCAGTAGTGTGTGGGAGTGAAAGTGTTTGAAAGTAGTGCAAATCCCATCCTCCATGGGCCATCATCCCCCAAACGGCACCAGGACATAAAATGGGTCATAGGGGTTATGTGTGCCAAGTTTGGGCCACGTCAGTGATTCCTGGCAGTCAGAGTGGCCTGTGAAAGTGGCGGCCAATCAGAAAGCTGCCACATACTCGCAAACAAACATTGACTTTTATTATATATATAGATTTAGATTTAGATTTAGATTTCTTTTCTAATTTTGCACAACATAGCATTTTCCATTTTATTAGAGCTACACACTAGGTCTATATTTTCAGCAAATAATCCATTTCAACTCCAAAATCTTATTCTTGGTTGACTTTTTAAAGCTCACCTTCTACCATAGTGAAATTGAGTGAAGATTGTTCCTATATTCATCATGTTACAATTCCTAGCACTAAATTTCATTATGCACTTAAA
Source organism: Anolis carolinensis (assembly GCF_035594765.1). Lineage (NCBI taxonomy): Eukaryota > Metazoa > Chordata > Lepidosauria > Squamata > Anolidae > Anolis > Anolis carolinensis. The sequence goes on from NC_085845.1 coordinate 63,622,423, forward strand.
ACTCATGAAGTCATAGAAGTCCTCATGGGCCATCAGGTCCAATCCTCTGTGCAATGCAGGATCTCCAGGTAAAGCATCCCCAGGAGACAGTTATCCAGTTTCATTTGAAGACAGAGGATATCCTTTAAATATCAGCTTATAGGTTTGGAGAGATTTTTTAGACCTCCCCACAATCTGTTTTTGAGTTTTTTTCTCATTTGTTTTCCCCCCACCAAATTGTTTTGTTCTTCAGCAAACATAGCTATCTCACTATTGACATCCCAAGCCCAAGTTATTTCTCAACAAGTTTGAAAGCACTAGTCCCAATGGAAATCCACAAAGGATTTTTTCAAGCACCCCAAGGGAACCTGCAGCAGCCTACAGTTACAACTTCAAATAATATTTTTACACCAAAAATATTTATCTAATGTAACTTATATAGAGAGTCACATTTGATAAATAGTAGGGAATGTAGTCAATGATAGACCCAAAAGAGGCAAAAAGCCAGAGCACCAACATTGAGTAGAAAAACAGTTAAACAGTTGGATCATGGAACAGATCCTATACATCTACTCTAAAGAACTTATTGGCTCCAGTGTGGGTGAACTGTATACCAACATTAAGAGATAGATTATCATTAATGTTCTGGAATTCATTCAAAATTTCCAGCCCTTCTCTAACTAAAATATTAGATCCTTCTTCTTAGACTAAGTTTATATAGCAACTTGAACATGTAACATACTCCTTAAGAGTTCATGGCTCTTTGAATCAGCCAGGGTCAATGCTCACAGCAACTAACTTCATTTTCTTATGGAAGTGACTGCACATCTCTGTAGATGGAGAGGGGGAGTAAACATCAATCTGTTCATTCTGTCTCCATCAGAGAATGTGACTGTGCCATGTTACTGAGATTTCACCAAGGTAGAATTCAGATGAGGATTTTCTTACGATCAATAAAAAGTTATTAATGGTTTCTGAATCAAGGCTTTATTACAGACAAGAATTCTCCTGAGGTTTGTGTTGATATCATTACCCTTTGGAGAGTTATGAGTCAGTGGCAGCTTCATCACAGCAAAGGCTGCCTGGATGGCTTTTCTTTTCTTTCCCTGTGGGCCCAGTGAATGAAACACAGGTCGTTTTCTGTAATAGTCTTGTTAGGCAAAGTCCACTGGCATTTCAGTAAATCAAACTCCTAACAAATTAGCCTGAAATATTTGCAAGCCTCTCACTGGATATATTTTTTTCTGAGGCAGAAAGTTTGATAGCAATATGTTAAGGGGCCAGAAATTGATCTACACTCTGTCTACTATCTTAACTGCATTGCTAATGGCTAAAGAGTTAAACATTGTAAGACCAGTTTTAATATACATTCTATTATGAGTTAAACAAACAAAGATAGTTAAAAATATAAAAGAAGTCATCTCTAAGGTTTTCTTAAGATAGTTCAGTGAAGCTCCAAATATGAAAGTGTATGCTTTGCATACATAAAGTCCCAGATTCAATGCTTACCTGAAACCCTGGAGAGCCACTGTCAGATAGTGTAGACAAAACCAAGCTAGATCTATTGTCAAAACAATGGTGAGGTTCTCTAAAAATGACAAAGGAAAATATGTGCTTTGATTTTATTTTTAGTGAAACTTCTGGAAACTACTATTTTTAAAAGGTTAACTGGCTCATGTACACATTTTTTTCAGTATATTTTGTATTGTTCCTGAATTTAGGTACTGTAAATCTGTACATTTCCATTGCTGTTTGTTGTCACTTCCAAAGTACTAAACACTGCAGCATTTCAGAAGAAAGCTGAAGAAGGGATCAAGTTGCTAATTAAGTCATTGAGCTAGAGATAGAATAAGCATGACTGGCAAGGAACTGCCTGTTTTGTTTTCTAGTGTAAGGGAATGCAAAATTTAGTAGTCAAGGAAAGTTTGGAGGAGGGGGAGCAAGAGCAAATCTGTCTCCATTAGAGAATGAAGCTGTGCTGTGTTATTGGGATTTCACAGAGAAGTGAGGTGATTTTGGAAAGAAGGGTTCAGATTTGTTAGGCACAAGGGAATATTTTGGGACAAGCTGTGCCTGAACAAAAGAAAGATGCTCCACTTGCACTGCAGCAAAATTAAACTGCTGGCAATGAGGATCAGAATGGTTGCAAGAAGGTTTTATGCTGACTTCTAGGGTGAAAGCCAGCAGGGGACGAGGAAGCATCTAGTTCAGATGACAGTGTAAATGTCTGAGTTCACCTAAAGGAGATGAGAGTAAGAATTAGCAATAAGCAGGCAGGAAAAAAGGAGAGTTGTTTCAGCAAATGGCAGCAAAAACTGCACCCATTTGTGAAAGCAGTGATCTAACAGCGCTTTATATGCTAATATTAGAAGCCTCCAAGCCAAAATGGGAAAAGCCATTTTGTGCTTTCAAAGATGGATATAGTTATAGACTGTTAACTATGACTGATTATATATGGCTCTTCTTACCTTTTTGGGTCCTAGAACACAGCTTTAGCACAGCTGGTAAATCACCAGCAGTAATAAGGTCTACCAACTGAAAGGTGGCCAGTTCTAAGCCCAGTCGGGGTGAGCACTTGACCACCAAGCCCAGCTCACTGTTTACCTAAGCAGTTCAAAATCAGCGTAGAGCTGTAAGTAGAGAAATTAGGTTCTGCTAATTAGCGGGAGAGTTATTTTATGACACCATGAATAACAAGACCAGAAATGCGATGAACAAAAGGAAAGTAGAAGGAGGAAGTCCTGATGGCTCTTCATTATGGAGAAAGGAACAATAGCACCCCCCGGAGACTGAATCTGAACTCAACCTCCAAGGCATCGAAACTGGACTTTGAGACAACATACCTCCTTTCTGTCTGTTCTGTTCTGTCCTGTCCTGTCCTGTCTATCCAAATGGAATTGTTTGCTGTGTATGTATACTGTGATCTGCCTCGAGTACCCTTGGGGAGATAGAGCAAAATATAAATAAAGTGTTATTATTATTATTATTATTATTATTATTATTATTATTATTATATCCCAACAAATCAACAATCATTTGCATCTATTAGCAGCATGTTTTGGGATAAATGACCAAAAATAGGTTTTGTTGGTAGAAAAATCCATTCTTTCAGCATTGAAAGGAGTTAAAACACAGAGATAAAATCCTAGAATAAGGCTTTTTTGGCAAGACAAACAACATCTCTGAAGGTGGCAACAACTGATAAGGGAAGCCATAAATGTTCATCTGTGTGCCAAGTTACTTTCTCTTTTACTATGACATTATGCTGTGAGCAACCCTTGTATATAAGCTGTGTGTAAATAACACAATTAGCTGCTTTGCTGAGCTGAATTCAAGGGTGACAACTTGATTGATTGTGGGACCAGCACAGGCAGAGAGCAGTGGAAAAGGAGGGGAAGGATTTTTCCAGTGCAGGACGGCAGTCTGGAGACACCTCCTTTCCACATTACACCATCAAGTTTAACACAATTTTTCTTTTTACTTGTGTTTTGTTATGGTAAGAATGTATGGGGCTTTTTCCCATACCCATTGTGATGTAAAGGCGATATGAACATCAATTTACTTGCAAAAAGCCTTCCTTTCCTCAGTCCTTTGGCATTAATCCTATGACTCCTACAACCTCATCAGATGGGCAAAATTTCCCACCTTATGACAGTTCAACCTCACATCAGGCACAGAATCCTCTGATTCCTATCTCACTACATAGATCTACTTCTGACGGGTCTCCGTGCCTGAAGTGAGGTTGAATTATCATAAGAGGCAGTGATGGGAACACTGGCCGGGGGGGGGGGGGGGGGCTCCCATGTTCCATATAAAACAAGCTTGGTGGTGACACTTCCCCTGTGGAATGAGGTAAGGAATGATTCAGGTGATGTGGGACAGAGGGCTACGGCATGCCAACACAACCTTCTAGATTCACTACAATTCATGGTGAACCCTTCTGCTATGGTGCAGCTTAGTGGCCTCAATGCACACCCCTAGTGAATCCTGATTACAGATAGATTTGTACTTTGAGGAGTCTTCTTAGAGTGTGCATCAATTCAAAAGGAAATGTATTGCTTCACCATCCAATTTTGACAACAAAATTTACTGTAGTGGAGATCAGAGATGTTTGTGGACTCCAAAACAAAACAAAGTAAACTATGGGGAACTGTGAGCCACCTCAATATAAAACATTCTACCTCTAAAAGAGAATTTGGGAAAGGCACATAAAAGCAGAGCCGAACATATCTTAATTTTTGAGATAAAGGTGTGCTACCATCCACACATACTGTGGAAATGCTAAAAGGGTGGGAAAATTCCACTGAAAGACTATGAGTGATGAATGTTTATCCAACCCTAAGTGGAACTTGGGTAGTTGTGCTGATTTCCCTTTAAGCCTTGTTGTGAATTTGTTAAACACTGAGGGTTCATCTACACTGTAGTATTAATGCATTTTAGAACCACTTTAAATGTCATGGCTCAATGATGTGTAATTGGGAGAGTTGTTGTATTGTTAGATACCAGCACTCTTGGTAAGAAAGGCCAAAGACCTTTCAAAACTACAACTCCCATTATTCCATAGCTTTTGAGCCATGGCAACCAGGATTGTCAAATCTGCAATATAAATGTATCCTTAGTCATGATAAAATAGAACATTGTTCATTTCTATTTTGTGAGAAGATGATAAACAGTATACAATAACAGTATATTGTATACTGTTTTATTAAGTAATGTTTAATCATTTTAAATGTGTTATGTTTTATTTTTTGAACTTATTATTGGCATTTAATTTTGCCAGACTCTGCAAGCCGCCTTGAGTCCCCTAGGGTGAGAAAAGCGGGGTAAAAATGCTGTAAATAAATAATAAATAAATGATACGTTATTTGTATTACTGAAACCTGGATGAATTAGTTATGTGCATCAGACCTTAGACAGTTCTGTTCTCAAGAATACACTCTGCATTATTTGGCCAGATGAGAAAACCAATGAATATGAGGGTGAAGCATTCCATGACTATTCCATTTATATCTCCTGGAACCTTGTTCACATGTTTTTACTTCCATATGATCAAAGTTATGACAAAGGGAACATGGCTAGTCTGCTCCTTCCTCACCTTATACTTTTACAGAAATGCTTGAATAGGGATGGATAAAAATGGAGTTGGAGGAAGAGGAAGGAAAAGGAGGAGACTTCTTTTTGGCAAGGCACATTATATACTAAACTTTTCTGATTTGTTTCATCCAAAGAATAAGAAATACATATGCACAAAGGTTAAGAACTGTATAGAAATCACAACATCTCTCCCTTCATCCCTTTTGTTGGATAGCTAAACAGCAATAGCAGGTTAGTCTACCATTCTAGTTACTCACTATACAGCATAATTTAGCCCTTGGCTTTGCCTCAGGAAAATACTTTTTATAGTTAAGTCCATCAAAAAATTCATACTTTCCAAGTATATTTTACAGCTATGAGCCCAAGATCAGAACAAGGTTAATGCACATTACGTTTAAAGTTGTTCTGTAAGTGATTGTAACATGGAAAATTCCTAAGTTCTGAGCTGTGGATCATGTTATTGTTCCAGCAGATTGTTATTTTAATGGAGCAAACTAGTATATTTTATGTTCTTCAGAAAAACTGGCATAAACAATGAAAAGATAGCATTAAGACAACATATTAGTAAACTATACAAACTTTCTTTTCCTCATAAGCCGCATATTTTATTTTTGCTTGACAGCTTCCACCACATCCATAAAGTATGCAGTATTCAGATCATGTACTTAATTGCTGCATTATTGTGTAAGTTAAGCTTCTTGAAGTGTTGGACTCATCTCTGCTCATTTCATTGTTTGATGTGATCACATCATTTCAAGGCAGCTAGGTGCATTTTTTCACTTCTGCAGAGGCTGAGCTTTCTTTTGCTGTCACAGGGACATTCAAATAATGGAAAGACTGCAAATGAAAGTGAGGCAGTTCTTTTCCCTACAACAAAAGTTTAGCAATTCAAGAACTGAATGAAAGTAATTTTACCTATTTGATTACTTACCGTATGTACTTGTATATAAATCAGCCTTCAGTATCAGTTGCAGGCTGGTTTTGGGGCCAAAATTATTAATTTTGATGCAACCCATGCATATCAACATTAATTGCCTAGAGGCAAAAGGGCCAGTACTGCCTCAGGCAGCTATTTCCCCTCTTGGGTTCTCCCGGGGCAGACTAAACTCTTGCCATTTGCCACTCTATTTAAAAAAAAAAAAGGAGATAGTTCCTTTTTTAATACTAGTTTAAGTAAAATTGGTGCATGGATAAGTTGACTCAGTTTTGAGTGTCAATTTTGGACTAAAATTTCTATACTTACACATGAGTATATATTAGGCTTGGACCCAGAACAGTATGAATGAAAGTGATTTGTAAAATTCGGTGGTTTATTTAGTATATTCCCCCAAAAACAGGATGTTGGGGGTGGGAACAGGAAAGCCAGCCAAAATGGATCAAGAGAGCAGGATTTTTCAGCTATTGGAGAGATGGAGTTAACTCTACAATATACCTGAGGCAGGGGTCTGCTGCAGGGGCCCCTGGAGAAGGTGGGATTAACTGCAGCATCTTTTCTCCCTGCCTGGGAGCTGCAGCAGTGCCCATTCTGCAAAAGTTTCCTAGGCTCCTCCTCCAGAGAGGGCCCTGCTGGGAACTCACTTTCCCAGCAGCACTTGCAGGCATTGAAAAGTCTCTGAGTTTCTCTTGGAGCATGATGAGAGTTGATGTTTTTCTCTGTGTGTGTTTCTCAGCCAATAAAAGACCTGGTTGCATCAAAGCTCTGGTTGGCTCAGAATGGACACAACCAGTGATTACAATTCCCAGAACCCTCTCTTGCGGTTTGTCTTATTCAAAAAAATGTTATGATAAAAACTTAAAATAATTCTAAAATATTGCTAGATTAGTGACTGTTCTGAAACCTGGCAGGACTGCAGTGGTAAAGGGGTGTAAAATTGAGGTAAGTTTCATGCAGATAGGCCTTAAAATCACTGAGGACTTGAGCCTCTAAAGTTTCCCATTGTAGCCAATGGGCTGAATCTTTGCCAAATGAAAATGGCAGCACCCCTCCTGATTCGAGTAGCTTCCCAGTAAATAGAGTGAGTGGTTATCCAAAAATGGAACCAGAAATGGCATGCCTTTTGCTGAATAGCACAAGTCTAGTATATACAGCATTTACATAAATACATACTTTTGTTTGCCAACTGTGTGATCCTCCTCTCAATCAGTAATCCATATAGTGGACTGCCCATTTTCTTTAAAAACAGACAATTCCAATTGTTCTCTTTGGGTCATCTTTTCTAGGGAAAGGAAACTTTCCTTTCCTATTTCAATAGGGAGGTTCTATTACTTAGTCCTATTGCTATCTGGATAAGCCCTTTGGGTTAGAAGACTTTTGCATCAAAGGAAAGTTTTAATGTTTGCCATTCCCACAGGACTGAACTAAATCTTCCTCACAAAAGCTTCTAGTCCTTTCAGCAAGTTTCTATTCTGCAAAATATCTAGTTTGGGAGTCTTGAAAACTGTAATATCAAATCACTGCATACTCAGACATGTTTTATTTTATTCTTCTTATGCATTTCTTACTTCACCAAATAATGAGAAGGTGTGGCCTTTCAGTACCTATTTCTAATCAATGCTACTCTTTTCTTGAACCAAGGAGATGTGGTGATCTTTGTGCACTTTATGTGTAATGTGTATATAAGACCTGATATTTAAGTCTAATGTAATGAAAGTGTAGAGAAACTGTAGTATAGAGAAAGTGTAGTTGGAGGGAGGGCCTTCTGAACACATTCACCAAGCCCAACATTGAAGCAGAAATAGTGAACATGACAAGAAATAATAAATATTTATTTCTTTTGGTTTTGTACAATGTGGGACAATAGACGGTCCAAACTTTAGAAGACCCTATAAGAATACTTTTAGAGGACTCCTAAAACTCAAATTAAAAGGCGTTTTGCCATTATTCCACTTTTTTCTTCTTCACAGATGAGATAACAGAGGAAAAGAAAAATTGAAAATACAATTGGACTGAAAATTGTAGATGGCATACAGACCTCCCCTAAAATTTCATCAGTACAGCAATGCAGTAGCACAGTAAAGGCTTTGCTTGCAAGAATCCTTAATCTACCTCTTCCTTCTGTCAGTATTATCATGATAACACTATAGTAATTCCGAATCCTAGAAACAGAAGTGGACAAATTCTGCACTGTATTTGCATGCAGCCTTGGTGAGAAAATTCCCAATTGTTCAAAGTGCTTGACTCTAGCTACAGTGTTGTTGTGAAAAACATGGACATTTTGACAGATAGTGTATATACACCTGTCTTGAGGGACTTTATTATGAACCTAAAACTGTCATAATCCCTCGTTCTGTTCCTCCAGAGATACATAAGCTGGTGTTTTCTACATGTTTATTTGTGCCTCGTACAATTATCACTTCTCATTTTTAGCTGTTGTGAATATTTCCCAATTGATTACACTTACTCCTTAATTTCTTTACTCTTCAGTCTCCCTTCTCACCTTTGCTTTTATCCTCTTTGCTTGCATTTTGTTCATTCCCCACAGTCTTCTGTTATCCACTGTAGTTAGTCTGCTTTTTTATGAATCCTACAGCCAACCCCCAGGCATAAACATCCCATTTCCCTTATTTTTATGCATAATTTGTATTTTACAAATAGGCAGCTTCTCATGTTTCCCCACATGAATAAAAGGCTAACCGTTTTGATAAATACAAAGTGTATCTCTTTGCTTGTCAAGTGCCTTGAAAACAATAACCAGCGTCCCCTAGAACTCTTATCAATGTCAGGGAGAATTACGGAAGTGCTGTAAAAGAAAACTATATCCCTCTACTGTTATTCCTATTTTAATGCTTCATGTGTTGTACTAAATTCTGCTTGGCTAGCTGGAGATATATTAAAAGCATTACCTCAACATTTCCTTCAAACCAAAATGGTTCATGATGGCTATGTTGTCTCTAATAGATGCTGCTGTAATGTGGACGCTAACATTATTTTTGTTGACCTAAGTACAATTACTAATATTTATAACAATGGAGGCAAACATTAGGTTTTATTACGAAGATGTATGCTCACAAATGTTGTCAGGCAAGATAGCAAAATAAACTCTTATAGCTTTTAAACCAATTTGTATTAGTGCCAACTCCTCCCTGCCGTGTTTGAAGATTGAAAGTTCTTGGACTGCTGCCTAGTTTAAAAGAAAATCTTCATGTATATAACAGTTTCCCAAAAGAGAAAATGTATGGAAAAAGCTTGGAATTAGAGGTGTGGTGTTTCAGAGGGGAAAATATAGCTCAAGAAGATAAAAGCAAGCGTGCATAGCATCTTACCAGCCAACAATATTACATACTCAAAGGAAACCAAGGCTTCTGTACAGATGCTTGATAACCTTGCCAAGAAGCCATATGTTACTGCTGGAAGAATATTTACACAGCTTGGCATCTGGATCCTAATGTTGTCGTACAACTGAGAAGGAGAAAGATGAATAAATCACAGGAATAAAATGGTTTGTGAATAACCAAAGACCACATTAGCAATGATAGCTTTTGAAAAGGCAGCGTACCAATACATAGACACATCTATTTTGTTAATACATTTTTTCTTAAGTACTATGAACAAGGTCAACAGACTACAACTGCTTTGAGAGGGAAAGCCTACACTAACAATATAATGAATAAGTTTAAAAGTAGGCATTAATACTTTGTACTTGTCAAAGCTGCCCTGTGTTATATTTAGAGGTTATTATCAGGACCAGTTCTACCGTGAGATGCTGTGAAGTACATACCTCATACAGCAGATTTTGATGGATGTGAACGGTCAGAAAATTATTTTATTAGTTATTGCTATAGAATGAATGTGAAGTGCTTTTTGGTTTACTAATACCTTCAGAGCTACTGAGAACTGGCACTGAGCTTGATGGTCAAGCCCCTTCCTAAATTCAGCAATAACATTTATTGGGCTGTTAAGATAACACCATTTATTAGTCTTTTCACTAGGCTTGAGCATTTTGTCTGAACTTTGATCTATTTCTGCTGGCCGAACTCCAGGAAACCCTCAGATCAATTTTTGCATGCCTCCTGAAAATGGGTGGGTTGCCGAATAACCGTTTTCAGTCCACAGCCGAAAGATCTGGGAAAATCCGACCCATTGGCGGGAATGGGAAACTTATGAGGCTCCCCTCCCCTTTCCATTCCTGGGATCCTTTCCTTTCTTCCTTTCAAGGGAGCCTGGGTTTGAAGAATGAGATTAAGGAAGCATCCTTCCTGGGACCCTTTCCTATCTTCCTTTCAAGGGAGTCTGGGTTTGAAGAACTGGGTTAAGAAAACATCATTCCTGGGACTCTTTCCTTAGCTTGCGTAAGACACGTCATGGCATTCTTCTATTCTGATTGGCCCAACAGGCAGGGCTCACAGAGAAACCCAATGCGAACAGCATGCCGCAACCTCTCCATGCTGCATGATGCAGAACAGGGGATGAGGAGCCATGAATGGTTGCTGCATGGTCCCGTAATGGGCAGGAAAATGTGACAGTTGAGCTCTTACCATTATGGCCATCTGGCCAAGTCAAACAAGCAAGATTGGCTGAAGAGAACCAACCACTTCAAATCCATGCAAAAGCCTACTTTTCAATAAAACTCCAGAGATTCTAGCCTTCCTCCACTCCCTCTCTTCTTAGTAGAACAGTCAATTCCAAAACATTGTCTGATATTAGCACATTGGACTACTTGTAGAGCAGAAGGAAATGTGAAGGCATCTAGAGCAAGGCTTCTTAAACTTTTCCACTCATGACCCCTTTAGGCCCATTTTTTTTTACATGACTCCAGGTATATAGGTATAAAACCAAACATTTACTGATACCAAATCTGCATTTGCAAGGCTTGCTAAACAGGTTAATTTTCCTTTTTATGAAGTATAGCTGAACCATCTTCTGCAGAGTCCACTCTAAACACTGCATATTAGGTTTGTGTAAATCCCTAAAATAGCCACTAAGTCAATAAACTTTTAATGTTGCCATTTTTTTCGGGACCCAAAATTTGAGCTAAGGGGACTATTTCAGGCCAGGATCCACATTTTAAGAAACAATGAGGTGGAGGAGAGGACCACAGTGTGACGACTAATCCCAGAATGACACTCATATTAAATATCTGCATAAACAGACAATAGGCAGGGCTCTTTCAAATGTGTACACTAGCAAACACATGGTGAAAATCAGCAGGCTCTGTCATTTGCCTTTTGATATGCCTGATTGCAATATGCAGTGTGTATAGTTGTGTCAATGTATGATCGGTGGTAAAAACAGCATGGGAACTCTGAGATGGTGTGGCTGGCACCTTCACATTGAGGACACTTGGAACAGATGAGTGGAGATGACAGGCCATAAAAGCTGAAGATGTGTATAGTGCCTCACCAGAGCTGGCAACGACCCAAATGACACAGCAGGTGTGAAAACAAAGATGTATCTATGCTGAACAGTGACTTGATGTTTCATTTGAACAGCAGCTTTAGAGAGCATATATGGGGAGGAAGGAGCAGCCAGATGCTGGAAAGAAGGGTGAGAAACAAAAAAGGAACAGCCCGAGACCAAGAGCAGATGTGCTGCTTATTTAAAAGTATAGGTAAAGAGAGAAAAAAGTCTCAGGGGAAAAGAGGACAGAATCAAGCACCCAGTACACCATCCAAGGCAATGGAAGTGGCAGAAACTAATAAGGAAATGAAAATGATGGGGAACAAAGGGATAACCATCATAGTGTTGGCATAAAATAAGAATTATGGATTCAGATCTCCTGTTGTAGTGGATGTGATCAACTCCATTTTGACAATAGCTGATATGTTACCTCTGGCCTGTACATTTTGCTGAGCCTTGCCATTTAAGGTATGCTAGAAATGCTGTAAGTGGAATATTATATGCCTAAGACAACCAACCTGATGTTATGGCAACATACAGTGCCAAACTCTGAGAAACATCTTCATCAGCAAAAAGCTCTAAAGCATTCTGTTCACATTGACCCTAGATAATGATTGCCACAGATGTATATTGCTTATTCAAATTTTCTCTGTTCATGTTATGCTGATGCTTGAAACAAACTTTACTTTTCTCAACCTGTGCTCACTTCAGGGGTTCATTCCAGCTTTATGTCCCACCTGAGAGGATACTGTAGGACTGATATTTAAGTCCTACTCAACTTTGCAAGACCCAGGGGGAAGTTGGATACTTCCCTTAGCAAGCATGCAAAAGAAGGAGCTATATATGCATTAGTGCTTTTTGGTTTATGTAATCCAGGCTTCAAATTAGATCCAGGATTTCACTGTGTAATCATCTGCACAGAGAAACAACTTTCTTCAGTATCGGTTTGAAACTGCATTAAATGGTCAATGTAGATGGAGCCATAAAAGCATCTCAGGAGGGAGTGGTAGTTAAAATGAACCTCATGGGAAAGAAACAGCTTTGGTTACTTGAATGGATGACCTATGCAGAGAACTGGATCAGTCAAAACCTTTTTATTCAGGCATGCATTTAAAGCAGAACATTTTAAAGAATGAACCAGGGAGTACTGTGTAGTACTCACTGACCTGTTTTAACAATTGTATGTTTAATTGTATTTTAATATTTATATTGTATAGGTTTTAAATTGTATTTTTCTTAAGGTTGTGAGTTGCTTTGAGTTCTAGTCTAGAGAGGGAACTGGAGTACATAGAAGAAGAGGAATAAGGATCTTATTTTAAAAAGCCAAGTTCAAGAGCAGAAAGGCTGGGTTTTTTCATATATTCACAAAATCAATAGTAAGAAAATTGAATTTTGTGCAAAAAACAAACAAAACAAAACTACTCCAGATCAATCTGGAAATATCCAAATATCAAAATCCATATTAGCAACTATCTCCCATAAAAATGTCTCTCAATGAGCAAAAAACATTTGAAATTGTTTGTTATTGTGTACAAGACCTAAATAAGAGATAATACACCTCTCCACAGGTACAAAGACACCTTTTTGTGCACATAGTAACTTTTTACAAATTGCTTATGCAAGAGCAAAGAACTGACATGTTATACTGTTCTATGTGATTAGTTTTGTTTGTTTTAGTTTGTTTTTTTTTTTTGGTGGGGGGGGGGGTTCTTTTGCAAAAATGAATCCTAAAATATAAAATAAATACCTTCATTTTTTCCCTCAATCTGGTACTTTAATGAGTCAATGCACCATGTCTCAGTAGGATTTAAGAATTTTCTAAGTATTCTTTAAATGTCTACTCAGCAACTGGTTTTTGATTTAACAATTTTTAATTACAATTAATGATTGAGGAAACAAGCAGAAATAGACTTCCGTCTGAGAACCAAGATATTTGGCGCTTTTAAAAAGATACAACCTTCTTTAAATAAGGATGTAGCTTCTGTTTAACATATTTACCTATTATAGACATATATTCCTGATTTACATGGTGAGAAGGTGAACAGAGATGGGCAAAAATGCAAACAAAATCAGCTGGCTCCAAATGACATATTTCTACTCTTCATAGTTATTCTAATATTTTTACCACCAACTTAGCTACACTACTAGTGCAACACCAGTAATTTTAACCTTACCCGCACCCAAAAAAGTAAAAGAGAGAAAGGATTGTCTCTAGTTGTTACTCTCTTTATTATATATTATATATAGGGGCCTACTAGAAAGCTACCAAACTTTTCAAAAGAGGATGCCATACTCTAACTCTGTGCCTTCAGGGTTTTCTTAAAAAAGACTATTCCAAATAACATTAAATGTTGAGTTTAGTTTGCTGCAAGACCTTAAATTCCCACTTGGCTCTGATAGTATTCATGGCCACAGGTATGAACAATGCTAGGTCAAGGAATACATTTGAAAAGTGATTTGATCACAGTTGCAGCCGTGGGTTTTGCTTTGACAGAATATGAAGCCTGTATGTGATTTTCAGGTAAAAGTGAACTCTGTGGAGCCATGCTATGAAGAAAAGAAAACTGTGCTTGTTGCACTGGTGTTTTGAAAAGCTTCTACATTGTTTCTATTTCCAACTATCACAATGCTCTATGTAAGGTCAGGAATATGAGCATGACTTAGAATCAAGACAGCAAATTGAGGTTAAGGGTTTGCATGAAGAAGCAAATAGAAAAGAGAAGGGGGAAGAAAAAAGGGGACGAGGTTCTCCACCCCATCACTTATGGACTGACTGAGAGACAGTGTGAATTGTTAATTTAAAAAATGTCACCTCTGACCATAATTTTTTTCCCAAAGGACAAATATTTTTTCCAATTATTTTATAGAGTTGGAGGGAAGTGCAGTTTAAAAATAAGGCTCCAAAGTCATTATAAATCACAGCTAAAAGGCTTTTGCAGGTGGCCATGTTAATTTAAGAATGGAATGAAGTCCTATGTGGTGACTTCATTGTGCACAACATTGCATTGTGTCTATAGATTTACATGTACATGTCCCAACACAATTTTGACATGTAGAAAAATTTGGCTGTGTACTGCAAAGCATATAGACAATCTATACCTGAACTGTATCATTGAAAACTGATCAGTTTACTGACTCTTCAAGAGTGGAGTAACAGATCTTGTGTCTTCAGAAGTGATCCGTCTGTTCTTTCTAGTAGGAATAGGTCTGAAATAGTGTTTTGCATACAAATATATGTGCAGAATCTTCTTTTGATCGTATGTAAAACTTTTCTTTTCTAGCAGGATTTGCAAGAACCCTTTCAAATTTACAATGTCTAAAATACCCCCCCCCTTTTATGTACATGGGGAAAAGGGAAGAGGACCATTACCACACAGATGCAACCACCGGTGGAGGGTGATGGAATGAAGTCACTCTTCTGTATATCTAGCAATTTGATTCCTTTGTCCCTGGGCCCTAAAATTACCTGATCACTTTCCATTAAATGTCCATGGCAGTGGCCTAAAGAGTGACAGATACCTAGAATATTAGATAGTTCAGCTTCCAAAATGACATATACACAAGTGCATTGCATATATTTATGTAATATGTGTTTACCTATCACTCAATTATTGTAAGAGGTCCACATGTCTTTCTTGGAGACTATGCTTGTGTTGAAGTTATATCACGAACCTGTCAGACATCTATGATCAACTGGGGAGGGCTTCTGTCTGTCAAACCACCTGCTTAAGTGCATTTGGTGGGAACATGTGGGAGGGATTTTTCGGTGACTGCTCCCAGACTGTGGAAATCCCTCCCAAGAAAGATAAGGATGTACCCATCCCTGCTTGCCTTCCAGAAGCAAGTAAAGACATTTTTGTGCCAGCAGGCATTTGTGGGAGGATAAGGTACATGCTGCTGGGGAGGTTGTGGTTGGGAATTTGGGGGGCGGGGTGTGAGTTTTAAATGTAATTTTAATTATATTTACTATACTTTAACTACATTTTAACCTAAATCCACACAATACTATTTACCCTGTTAACTCAAATGTAATGCTCACCTTGCCAAATGTAAGGTGTGCATTAGATTTGAGCAATACAGTAATCTTAGTGCTGAAACATGAAAAGCTGTTTCAGGAGCTCCTGGAGCTCCTTTATGAGGAATGTTACCTATAATTTAATTGCTATTTCTCAATGCTATGCTATTCTGGGATTTGATGTTTGGTGAAGCATCAACATTATTTGGCAGAGAAGACTCAAGGCCTTGTAAAACTACAGCTCCCATCATTCTATAGCATTGAGCCAAGGCAATTAAAGGGGAGCAATTCTACTCCAGAATAGATGCATCCCAAGACTTTATTTTCCACTGCTTTAGTGTTCTAAATTACAAAGAGTGGAATTTTTGCTGCTATGCATTACATTCAGCAGCAAATACTTGGTCTCAGAATTTTTTAAAACTGAGGTTTGCATTAGATTTGATTGCACATTAGACTCAAGTAAATACGGCAATTTTGTATTTGCTTTATTTTAAACTGTGACCAGATTACATGGCTGTTAGCCAGCTTGAGTCCCCATGGGGAGAAAGGTGGGGTATAAAGAAAGTAAGTAAAATATATTTTCAATATCACAATAGTGCCCAGCCAGCATTACTACAAAACTAGGGTATCAATTGCTGTGATTGCTAAATCACATGTTACAAGAGAGACAAAGGTATCTGTTTTTGTCTTTATAAAACTCATAGGCATGCTATAGTAAATTTGCATTTGACATTCATTTATGTGCATTGTCTAGTAGGGCTGTGCACTTTTCCATTTTCATTCCAACAGCCCTAAAAATGATGGAAAGGGAAGCCTTGAAATTCCCCGTATTGCTGCCAGATCGAAAAATTGCATTTTCCTTCCCAAATTCAGGCAGCTCACGAAAAAACTGAATGTGCACACCCAAAAAACTGATCACTGAAACTTGAACAAGGCTTACCTGAAATGTACACCGCTATTGTCTAGGTGTTTTTAATTTGGGTTATGTATCTATATTGGGGATGGCACATTTTTTTCAAGCATAACAGTGTGTTGAAATTATTTTCTTAGGTGACAAGTTAATTATTTTATGTGATTGCCCTGTGAAGTATGCTTGCATGGAAATTTCAGACATATGTTATATAGAAGTAGTAACATGATGTGACACAACTTACTGAGAATACAGACTAGATACAAACACAGTCTGAGTCTGAAAATTCCACTATGCATTGCAGAACGAGAAGCTTTTTATGAAAAAGAAACAACAGGTAAACATCAATGGTATTACATCAGAACTTTTTTGAGTTGTACCAAGGGGACTGCAGAGTTAAACTGAGAGAGCAGAAGTGGAATGGTATCCTTATTTAGAATTACCAGAAAGATTTAAAGTGAATTAAAAGATATATGGTTTTGAATAAAGTGTTATTTTGTACCAATGATATCACCTTTAAAATGTACAAACATGTTGAAATTTGAAATAGAACAATTCAAGGAATATATAACTGAATGGGCTAGGACTTTTTATTATAATATACTGATGGGCCAATGGGAACATACATTGCTGAAGGGATGGAAATATATATTATGATCTTAAAGATAAATTTGTATAAAGTTATGTATCGGTGGTATATGTTACCAGAGAAGTTGTCCAGATAGTATAAAGGAGTTTCCAATGACTGTTGGAAATATGAAAAACATGAAGGGACATTTATTCAATGTGATAGGCATGATTAGAGAAAAAGCACCGGTAATTTTTCCTAAACAATGGAAACCCATAATGGACTTTTTGTAACAAAAATAAATAACGTTCTATTTTTAAAAATTTGATTAGAAAAGATTGGTTGTGGAAGGAAGTGAACTAGTTTTAATATAAGAAATAGAAGTATGGATAATTATGTGCATATATACATGAAGAGCCTCAGATGGTGCAGTGGGTTAAACCACTGAACTGCTGAAATTGCTGTCCAAAAGGTCAGCAGTTTGAATCCGGGGAATGGGGTGAGCTCCTGCTGTTAGCCTCAGCTTCTGCCAACTTAGCAGTTTGAAAATGTGCAAATGTGAATTGATGAATAGATACCGCTCTGGTGGGAAGGTAACGGTGCTCCAAGCAGTCATGCCGGCCACATGACCATAGAGGCATCTATGGACAATGCTGGCTTAGAAATGGAGATAAGCACCACACCCCAGAGCTGGACACGACTGGACTTGATATCAGAGGGTAACCTTTACCTTATGTATATACATGCACATAATTATCCATACATGCACAATGTTAATATCCTCTATGTTTTTGTGATGATGTTTTATGTATAGTGTTTAAATGGCTTAATTAATATTTATATGTTATTGATTTTAGTTAATACTAGCTGTGCCCGGCCACGCGTTACTGTGGCAAAGTATGGTGGTATGGGAAATAAAGTATTGAGGAATTGGTGGTAGTTAAGGTCAAGGGTAAAGGTTTTCCCCAGACATTAAGTCCAGTCGTGTCCGACTCTGGGGGTTCGTGCTCATCTCCATTTCTAAGCCGAAGAGCCGGCGTTGTCCGTAGACTCCTCCAAGGTCATGTGGGATGACTACATGGAGTGGCGTTACCTTCCTGCCGGAGCAGTACCTATTGATGCACTCACATTTGCATGTTTTCGAACTTCTGGGTTGGCAGAAGCTGGAGCTAACAGTGGGGGCTCTCTCTGCTCCCCCAATTCAAACCTGTGGCCTTTTGGTCCAGAAGTTCAGCAGTTCAGCGCTTTAACACGCTACGCCATCAGGGGATATTATTTCCTAAAGGTTGTGAATATACAATATTTCTGATTGTTTTTTTTTCTTTGTTGGAGGCAAGTATGAATGCTGCAATTAGGAAAAATGATTAGGATGTAATGGTCTTGCAGCTTTAAAGCCTGGCTGTTTCCTCCCTGAGTGAATTTTTTGTTGGGAGGTGTTAGCTGGCCCTGATTGTTTCCTGTCTGGAATTCCCTTGTTTTCAGAGTGGTGTTGTTTGCAATATTTTATGTGCTTCTACTGTCTGTGGCCCTGAGAAAACAGGATTTGCCAGACTTTGATGATGGGAATACTTTGTTGGGAGGTGTTAGCTGGCCCTAATTGTTTCCTGTGTGGAATTCCCGTTTATTTACTGTCCTGGTTTTAGAGATTATATTGTTCTGCATTATTCTATCCCAGTAATTATTTCATATTAAAGAAGAATCTCACTTATCCAACATTCGCTTATACAATGTTCTGGATTATCCAACGCAGTCTGCCTTTTCATAATCAATGTTTTTGTAGTCAGTGTTTTAAATTCATTGTGATATTTTAGTGGTAAATTTGTAAATACAGTACAGTAGAGTCTCACTTATCCAACATAAACGGGCCGGCAGAGCGTTAGATAAGCGAATATGTTGGATAATGAGGAATTAAGGATAACCCTATTAAACATCAAATTAAGTTATGATTTTACAAATTAAGCACCAAAACATCATGTTAGACAACAAATTTGTCAGAAAAAGTAGTTCAGTACACAGTAATGCTATATAGTAATTACTGTATTTATGAATTTAGCACCAAAATATCACGATATATTGAAAGCATTGACTACAAAAATGCGTTGGATAATTCAGAACACTGGATAAGCGAGTGTTGGATAAGTGAGACTCTACTGTAAATACTACATAGCATTACTGCGCATGGAACTAATTTTTCTGTCAAATTTGTTGTATAATATGATGTTTTAGTGCTTAATTTGTATAACGATTACCTAATTTGATGTTTAATTGGCTTTTCCTGAATCCCTTCTTATTATCCAACATATTCACTTATCCTGCCGGCCTGTTTACGTTGGATAAGTGAGACTCTACTGTATATTTCTAATCTTATATTATCTGCTCAGAACTGGATTATCTGAGGCCCCTTCTTCACAGCTGTATAAAATGCACACTGAAGTGGATTATATGGCAGTGTGGAGTCAAGATAATCCAGTGCAAAGCAGATAATATAAGATTATAAATGGGTTATATAGCTGTGTGGAAGGGCCTTGAGTCTACACTGCCATATAATCCAGTGCAAATTAGATAATCTGTGGAAGAAGTCTAAGTGAGGCCTAAATCTGCCTGTCCCCTAACTGAAACCTGGCTGTCCCTTGGTTGCTAGGCAACCAAGTGGGCAGAGATTAGCCCTCTAAACTGGCAGCAATTGGATAAAAAAAATTATTGCTCTCCCTCTAATTAGGACTTTATTTTTCTTTTCTTTTTGTTGTATCAACCTTGAGGCGTGGATGATGGGTTGTGTTGTCAAATTTTGAGGTTGGGGGGCCTGTACTTTTGTTGTTTTGTGAATTGCCGTGATGCCATCACTCTTTTATATATATAGATTATTTATTGCTTTTATATGTATGTATATTGGCAGCATTGAATTTTGCCATGTTATACACCATTGTGAGTTCCCCTTGGGGTGAGAGGGAGTGGTATAGAAATGCAGTAAATTGATAAATAAATACAAATCTGAGAAGAAGATAAGAATCATATTTTTTCACATTTTTCTTATATCTTTTATTGTATTGCTAAAATCTGGTTGGTTTTCTTAAGGATACATTTGCCAGGAGACCCCTTGATATATTATGTATATAATAGTTGGCATATATGGATAAATAAGAAGATGAGACAAGAACTGAAGATTACCCAAGGGAACCCACAAAGTTCAAGTGGGGGGGGGGCATTTTTCAACTGTTCAGTAGATGGCTGTTTTTATTTTGGGAAAATCCCAGTGCATTTCAACCTATCTGAATTTTTGGAGCCAATAATCCCATTTCATTTTTAGACATTTCTGTGGTTAGATTTCATATCTACAGAGAAGAAGAAATAGACATCCACTGAAAACCTGATGTGTACTTAGAAATGTACAAGTAGAAGACAGCTACATGATTTAGGAGTCCTTCACATTGTTTGCACCACTTGTATTCTGTTATAGCATCATGGGGAACAGTTAAAGTTTCAATGCTAAAACTATATGTAAGGCATAGTAAAGTCACTGAAAAGCAATCCTTTTGTCTTATGTGTCAAATAATCTAAACTCCCCTGGAACTTTCAGAGTTACATAGTCTAGCTTTTCCCTGCTGACATTTCTTCTTCAAGAAATAAAGAAAAAAGCTCTGATAGAATCAGATCACTTATTCTTTTTCATTTTTTCATAGAAATGTTTTTGTCCAAATACCTTTTTATTGAGCTGAATAAAGTCATCCCTGCTATGATGGCAAGAGGTCATGCAATAGTTACGCGAATAGGGGCATTTTGTAATTCAGGATATATAGAGAGTATCTTATTTGATACTATGCTGGGACAATGGACAATGACTCTTAGCAGAAATGAAAACTCTTATAGCAAAACTACACATTACGTGCACATGTCTATTCACTAGCTCAATGGCCACTTTTCAAGATGAAGCTATTTACAGTAAAAGACAGCTGGCGGGAGGGGGGCAATCTTAATCCTTCCTTCTCATACCCTTAATTTACTTCAGCTCTCCCACTTTCACTGGTTTTCCCCCTGTGAAGTTTTCAAATAGCTTCTCCAATGATGCATCTGAAATGTCTTAATGAGGGAAGAATGCCACATGAGAGTATGATCCCCAAAGGAAATCGCCCATCTGGAAAATGGTAGTTAGCTCCAGAAAAAAAAACCTAGCACACTAATTTAACCTTTGCCATAATTTACTACTGATAGTCTAGTTGTGCTTCAATCAAAAGGTAACTTGGCACAAGCATCTCTGTTATTTTATTCTCTCTGTATTTTGAATTTCCCTTTTTTTCTTTTTCACAAGTAGGCATTTTCCAGTGTAGTTTTCTAGGACCTCTTCAAGAGGCCCCTGGGACCATGCCATTTCACCCGTACTTGCTGGTGAAAGGGAAGGAGTTTGGGATGCCCCATGGCACTCTGTGCACCCTCTCTCCTTCCCCCATCATATGGTGGGGATGGGACAATACATGTTGGTGTCGTGTCCTTATCCCCATTAGATGGGAGAAAGGGCAGCAACGCATGGCAAAGCATGTTGCCTCATCACTCTTTCTTCCATTGTATGGGGAAAAGAGGAGGAAAGTGCAGGTAGCTCCAATGAAGCTACCCAAAAAA
Organism: Anolis carolinensis; assembly: GCF_035594765.1. Taxonomy (NCBI): domain Eukaryota; kingdom Metazoa; phylum Chordata; class Lepidosauria; order Squamata; family Anolidae; genus Anolis; species Anolis carolinensis. The sequence continues at coordinate 63,643,940 of NC_085845.1, forward strand.
CACTTTCATCTCCATCGTGGGGGAGGAAGGATCTTGTCACAATTCCCCTCCACTTCGGGAGGAATGTGGGCAGGATGTCATTTGATGAAGCTCAGCAGGCCTCTTCCAGGCCCCATCGAAAACTGCAAAAACGGGGCTGAAAAACTCCCATGTTAAGAGGTCCCTAATTGTGTACATAGGAATTATATTGACAGTATCTATATGAAGTGTCAACCAAATCAAAATATTTTTATGCATCACATATGTCCATCTTTTTCACATCTTGATTTCTTTTCTTGGACATATTTGACTTCCTCTTTCCAATCAAACCTCCCTTTTTGGAATCCAGAAGGGTGCTTGTCTTCCCATCAGTCCAATCACCTTGTCCTCTTCTGGTTGTTACCCAATTATTTGTTCCTGAATGGAACCTAAAGTTTATAATATTGCAAATGTGCATGCTAATTGATTGCAGATTAGAAGGGAAAATGAGACTGACAGATCTTCTCCTCCCTAAACCACCTTAGAGTGTGAAGCAGTGCACATAGTTGGAGAAAAGTTTGTTGAATCTGTACAATGCATACAGATTTCTCAAGAATCCCTCAACCATTTCTTCTTTATATTTCAATAGTTACACCTCTCCTAAAGAATTCTGAAAATATTTGACAGGGTGGGGATGTGGTATATTTCCTCTTTAAAGGGGAGCACAGACTTGCTGGCAAGATCTGGGAGCAAAGGCCTTCTGGAAAGAAAATACATTTATCACTATTAAGAACAGTTGAGATTTCCATGACTTTCTTAGAGCCCACTATAATCCTAAGTCTGTGAATGGCTAGAATCCTGCTAATATCTCATGCATGTGCCCTTATAGAAACAGCTGGACCTTTTTCTTCTGATATGGAATACCCATATTGTTTAAGGTTGAAAAACCAGTGGTGCCATGATGCATTCAGATGTGCATGTTATATGTGTGAAGGTAAATGCATGGATTCACATTCAGACACACATAAATGTGCAAGGGAGGAAGCACACAAGATATGCATGAGAATTTGGTTGTATAAGTTGTACCTTTTTGTGTGAATTGCTGTGGAACGGCCAAAGTGAGACAGTGAAATCAACATAAGTAAGATCTCTGCAACAGAAAATGCATCCTCAACCAGGAAAAAAATTGGAAGCTGTCAAAGTATGAAGCTCTTTGAAATCTCGAGGAAAAGTAAATCAACTACTTGGTATATTATATTATATGAATATCTAATAATCTGAAACGAGGGGGGAAAGTTCAATGCAAATAGTTTTCATTTAGAGCTTGTCCAAAGTTTTGTCTGTTTTGTTTTGTTTTTTTTTTTAAAAAAACCTTGCAAATATCCATTAAATTATAAAAAATGGAACAATTTCCTCCCCATCATCAGTAGCAATATTCTACAATTAATAGGCAAATCTTTCCATAAATTACTGCATGGAACAGGATGATAATATTGACAACTATTATAAAATGAGGGTAAGTAAAAATTAGGGTTTGTCTTTCATATGGCAGATTCTTTGGTTGGTCCGAAGGTTTTCCATTATTGCTTAATGACTATTATGTAATCACTGGCTAACATATATTCAGCATACTTCTATGACTTGCTATATGTTCTGTATTGCTTCCAGGTAGACTTGCAAAAACTGATATGTGTGTGTGTGTGTGTGCGTGTGCTTCAGTGACATATTGTCCAGTCCAAATGCTGCCATCTTACCTGCCACTTCATTGCATAAAATGGCTTCAATCTACTAGTAACCAACATTTTTTTCATATTTTAAACTGGGTACTATTCTATGAAGAAATCCAGTGTCAAAAACAAATTACAAATCTTGCTTCCTTTTCGCTTCCTTGAACAGATACTGTCATCTTAACCAAAATGCATTCCCCAAAAATGGGCACTTCTGTTTTGTTTGTTTTTTTCAATTGCTCTCACCTGGTTCATGTGTTGGTAGCTTACTCATTAATGTGGGTAGAACAAGGAGCATTCGGTACATTAATATTGTTTTAGCATATGCCTATCTAGCAAATTTTCTTTCCAAATTTTGTTTCTACAGATGTGACCAAGCAGATACTGTCACTACTTGTTTTCAGGATTAGCTCAGGTGCTATTAATCCAAGAATTAAAAGAATTGTATTGACTATTCAGAGGTTGTGCACCTTGGCATAGGAATGTGTTTTGGTTACTAAAGCAGTGCTAATGCTATATAAATTGATTTCCATATGTGTTTTCTTTCTTATAATGTGCCTTGTAAACTTATGACACTTCCAGAATGTTTTTCTTGCTATCACAATCACAATCTTACACAGTCAGGCTCTTCACATTTGTTCATGCATGCATATATTCACACATGCATCACAATCTTTACCATGGTTACACATTACATCTGCAGATCAATGTCAGCCAGCCAATTACTGATTTATTCACTGTGGCTTTAATGGTCAGTCTTTATACAATCTCAACTTGCCTCTTTTAACTTAAACACATAAACACATCCAGAAACAGACCCATCTTTGGTAGCAGAATATATATATATATATATATATATATATATATATATAGAGAGAGAGAGAGAGAGAGAGAGAGAGAGAGAGAGAGAGAGAATATTTGTAAATTCATTAAAGCTGCTCAGAGAACAAAAAAATAGGCGGGGGGGGGGGGGGGGGTCTTTTCGGTTAATCCATATTTATAACTTCCATTATCATCTTAATTGAACTGATGGGCATTGAAGACTCAAATGAGCTAGTGGAAGCAGGCAAATCTGCAATTTTGTCCATCATTCTGTTCTTAATACCATCCCACTAGCCAATATATAAATATTTTAGTTCGGTCAAGCATTAATTAGATTCCTAACATATTTGGCAGAAACTAGTATGGCAGCTGCATAAATCTTTATTTCATAATTTGTCAATATCAGATCTTTAAATGGAAGGTTTATCAACCTAAATATCTAAAATGTTGTGACCTCATCAGATGAGGGTGAATTTGGTGGCATGCTCCAGTTCACCTTACTCTGTGTGTGTATGAATCTAAGGCAGATCTACATAACCGGTGACCCTCCAAGTGTTTTGGACATCAACTGCCAGAATTCCTGACCATTGGAAAAGCAGATTAGGGCTTCTGGGAGTTGGAGTCCCAAACACCCTGAAGGCAACAGGTTGTGAAGGCCTGATCTTGGGTGTACTTTTCTTGTCATTTAATGTGCCATGCAGAAATTATGCACAGTTTATCATTCCTTATAGCCTGATAGGTTAAGAGAACAAATACCCCCTAACATTGGCTAGTACAAAACATTTTCTTGGTGTCTTGGTTCTTAGGCCTGTTCCTAAGGTTATTTGAGGCACTGATTCAGAACATTACATTGAATAGACCACGTCAGCTCTAGTTTCTTAGATATGGTTATCAGGATTTTCTTTGGATAAGTAGATGGCAAATGTTCTGTATCTCAAAAACTAGAGATTATAGGGAAAAGCTGGCACCATTTTTGGAATCGGGAAGTCAAATATATAACCAGGGCTAACTTTTGAGACACCAAAATATGTTAGCCACAGCTATAAATGATAGCTTTAGACCAGAGTTTTCCAAACAGTTAATGTAGGTGACACACATTCTAGATATGCATCATTTTGCAACAGAGTAATTTAGTTTTGATAGCAAACTGGAGCTAACCCCTTTTAAACCAACCCCTTATAAGAGATATGGATATGTACATAAACTGTAATAATGAAATCTATGAGGACACAACATGAACACCTTTCATTTATATTTTAAAAAATATTATTTTAAAGATAATAATATATATTTCCAAGATTTTTGTCATTTCTTGTTATGTTCGCATGACACCTACACACTGCAACCAATAATAATAATAATAATAATAATAATAATAATAATAATAATAATAATAATAATAAAACTTTATTTATACTCCGCCACCATCTCCCCAATGGGGACTCGTGTCAAGACACACAATTTGGAAAGCTCTGATTTAGACATTGCTCTAGAATTAGAAGGAATCAAAAAGCTGCATTCATACTATTGTTGTGATTATTTTGATTCATTCCTAAAGGCAGTAAATGATGGTTTTGAACTATATAATGTGGATCCAGATGAGATCACAAGTTTTTTTTACTGTGTAGTGATAAATAATTTATCAGCTTTTAAATGCTTAACAGATATTGTTTTGTTATCCAACGTATGGGTGACAATTGAATAGCACAAAATGTCAGTATGACACATTACAAAATACTAAATATCAAACCCCATGAATTTGAAATGAACCTAGGCGTTTGGTTTCTTTCAAGTGTTTTCCCTAATCCAGAATTTCAAAATACATGGTGGTAAATCAGAACATTACTATGCATGACTGTGCAATATATGCATACATTTGAATATGTCATCAATGAAGCATTGGTTCAATCTGTTCGTTTTCTCCATTTTAATAATAGTAAATCTGCGAAGAAACTGCCCACTGAAATTTTCTTATGTTTTCCTTTCTTAATGCAGCGCTCCAGTTAGAGTCTTTCATTTTCAAAGTAGATGGCAGGACACACATCTACAGGCTGCCCTTAATTTCAAGTTCAGAGTGCTTGGATTAGTGTCATCTCACTAATGTATTTTGGATTACCAACTGAACAGAAGAAAAATATCTTCATATATTGGTATTTATGATTATTCTCTGGGCAATGATGTCTAGAGGAGCAAAGAGCAGGATAACCAGAGGTGAGCAAGCTTTTGAATCCAAAGCAGCCATTAACCAAATGTGGAAATTGAAGTACATGAATTCAAGACCACGAGTGCAAAGAGAGAACCCAAACAGCCACAAAAGATACATATTTTCCCAGTTACAATAACATGCATGGTGGAATAAATGGCTGTAAGATAGTGAAAGTAAAACAGGGTGTGGAAGGGAGAGAACAGCCACTCATAATATTATGACCATATTAGCTGTGACCAAAAATTACTGTCCATCATTAACCTTTGCAACTAGGCATATAGCCGGGGGGGGGGGGGGGCTTCAGTCCCCCCCCCCTGAAATTCTCAGGATGGTCAATATATCCCATATGCATGGGGGTATTGGGATAATGATACAAAAGGTTTGCTAGGGTAGAACCTCCCGCATTCAGACTCAGCCCCCCTGAACCAAAATCCTGGCTACGGGCCTGTTTGCAACCATAATAAAATAGAACTCAGAAAGTGTTCTAGATAGGACAGGTGTAGGATGTGCAAAGAATTAGCCTTTTTGGAATCCCTCATTCCCTAATGCAGGTCACACATCACCATCTTCCAAAATGAGATGGGATGTTCTGGCTACTTGTGATTGCTTCTTTTATAGTTTAGGGCTGTTTGGGGGATAGGGTTTTACTACAGGGTTTCCTTCAAAACTGTACCTCTAGGTACCCCTAGTTGCTCTCTATGCAACAGAATTGATAAATTACAGGCACTTCAATGTGTGAATCTTCCCAATCACCTTTTAAAAGATACCCACTCTTGAAATATGTGTGACAGAATATAATATATTAGCAAACAGAAATAGGTAGATCTGCATACGAACAGGATTTTAATTGAAGTAATGAATGGAAGTGCTTTCTGATTCATCTTCCGAAGGTGCTGCCCTAACCCAGATATTTTGTATAGTCCTGTGTGCTTCTGTGTTATTAGGCTCAGAAAAGCCAGGAGCAAAATCTTTGGTCCTCTGCTATAATAAATTTGCAAGGAATTTCAATAGAAAGTAGCTCCTATTCACTAAAATCCAATGCCTCTGTTATTGCAATTTCTGTTCCATTTGGTCAGGTTTCTTGGGATCAAGTTCAGTTGCTGTCACCTGATTATATAGACAAAATCTGAACTTGGAACAATAGCTTTGAAAATTAATTTGATAATGTTAAATATTAGACAATGGAATTTTAATACATTTGACTAAGCGCTGGATTAAAAATTGAAATTGTTCTATTCACTAAGCTCTCATTAACTAAATCTTTGTTGAGATGTTAGTGCTGGATGTAAATCTCTTCACCCATGTTCTTTACTGTATAGTTAAAAAGATATGGGTAAGAAGGAGCTGGGGAAGGTAAAAAACAAGATGGGAAAGGAAGAGAGAAAGAAAGGAAGAAATCATGAAAGAGAAAAGTATGGGATGGAATTGATGGAAACTTTTCACTTAGTTATCCAAGAGCCTAGCACAATATGAGTGACACACTAAAGAAGTGCCAAAAGAGTTTATTGTTATGTATATTATAAAGTTGCATACAAAAGAAATCAGAGTATAACAAAGTGGATGCATTACTCAATAAAGTGCAGTTCTACACACCAGAAAGACTCTAGCACTTTCATTTCTCATAGACTCAAGGCCCAGAAAATATTACATAATAATTGTATGTTATGCCACAATACAGAAAAGAAATCAATCCAGAACATTGGATCAATAGGGGAGAACTTACTGAAAGAAGCAACTAGGTATGCACATGTACACACACATGCCTGAAAAACTCCAGATAATTTTCTTCCATACAACCTATAGTCGAATGTTCTAAAATAACATTAGAAGCTTGAGGTCATTGGCCTCTCATTCAGCCAAGAGAATATTCCCACCATTATCTTCTATTCTCTTTTTTCTCAAATGAACCTCATCCCCCTCCACTACAAACACACAACTCAGCTATTTGATCTGGGTTCTTGGAAGTTTCCCTTCCCCCTTGATAGCTTTTCAAAGAAATTGTATGTATTAGTTTGCCTAACAATAGAGCCAACTTTTTATTATTATTCCTTCAGTCATTTCTGACTTTTTGTGATCTCATGGACCAGCCTATGCCAGAGCTCTCTGTCTGCCGTGGATTAACAACCTAATTCACTAAGTATTTTTAACTTCATTATTACCAAGGGAATCTAGAAAATTTAGTAAAAATCTTTGAAAATGGTGCTATGATTTTTTTTTGGGCTGTATAGCCATGTTCCATATAGCCTGAAAAACTCACAGCAACCTAGTGTTTCCAGCCATGAAAGCTCTTGACAATACAGCATAACCAGTTGATGACTGAATTCATCCAAACTCTGTACAAGATAATGAAATCCCACCATGAGTAACCTAGAATTTTGCTCAATTTGGATGATAAGGTGGAATTATCATATGGGTCCAGGAGAAGGTAGATGCTTCAACATGACAGTGGAAGGAGTCTGTTGTTTTGAAGGAAGCTCTAGAATGTCCTTCTCTGAAGAGGGCATCACTAGATTCAGAGGTATGTCAGAACTACCCTTGCATTGCTATTATTTACCAATAGCCTGCTTCCTGCTGTACTGCTCAGCTGATTTTCCTCAATGGCTTTTGATACTATTGAACATGTTTTCTTACTGGATCACATTCACCAAATAGGAGTAAAAGGATTTATCAAGATGATTCTATTTCTATCTAGAGAGCCATAGAGACCCTCTATGGATTGGTAGGTTGTGTGCCCAGAAGTTGAATTAGTGACCAACCCTGAATAAGGCTGAAGTGTGTATAACTTGGAATGCTACCAGACCCATCAGTGTCCAGAGGCACAGGAGGACTCCATGGCTCGGAGTACAGAGTGCCAGATTTGCCTGATCAACCAGCTATTGTCTACAAGGGGAATTTTAAGATTAATTAACTTTATTAAAGACTGCTTCCTGGTGGAGATGGTAGGAGCCAGGGCCATAGCTAGAAAAAAAATTCGGGTGGGGGGAGGGTTGAAACTTTTTTTTTTTTTAGCGAATCATGGAAAATAGTTCCATAATGCAAAATAATTTAGGAATCAGGCTCCATCAATAAACTTCACTGGACACTCAAGGCAGATAAACTTCAGTGGACATTCATGGGGATTTGGTTAACCAGTTGAGTAAACCAGGTTTTAGTTAAAACCTAAAAATTTTCAGGGGGGGGGAAGGGTTGAACCCCTAATCCCCACCCCAGCTACAGCCCTGGCAGGAGCTAATTTGTTGTTATATACCAATTAAGATGCCTACAGTTTCTGGTATTTTTCTGGGATCAAGGTTATAGGAACTGTCATGATAAATGCCTGCCTACACTTTGGCATATACCACTGCCTTTTATCTGATACAGGACATGATTTCTCTATACTAATGAAACAAAACCATGATGGTACAACGTGCAACACATCTTCAAAAAAGCCACAGTCCTCTTGGGGATGGTTTCTAATTTTTTTCTTCTAATTATTTTATTGGGCAGGCAAGAAGTATGTCCGGGGGTGGGTGGATGGAATTAATAAGAACACCTTAGACATCTTAGGTTTTATGACAAAGGGCTACATTATTCTGTTAGCTTTCTTGTGTAGAAGGAAATGTCAAGTTTCTACCTCTTTAAATGAGTACAGATGTGTGCGTTTTTTAATGAAATAACTCTGAAGCATAAACCTAACCAAGATGGAGCACAGGAAACTACTACCCTCATTGGAATAGGCACATTTTGTCACAATATGGATGATAGGCCAAACTCATTGTCATTCCCAAGTTTTAAACTTCCGCACAAAAATATTTGATACCTCCCAACATTTCATAAACTACTGTCAGTGAAACAGCTAGGCCTGGCTATATATAGCTAGGATTTTTTAAAAGGTTATAAAGATGAGATTGTGACATTATCACATAATGGTAAATACATGACACATTCTCCTGGCATTTAAAAAGACTTTTTTTTTTATCAAAGAGCTTCTTCTGCAGTAGCTATCCTCATTACTATGAAGACTGGATTAATTAGCTGGAAATGTCTGTGAGCGAATAAGTAGGTTTTGCCACTGAACATTGCATTTTTATTTTTATTTTTGGAAAGAGGTGGCTTGGAGTATATAATGCTTCATTGTTCCAGAAGGGAGCAAAGAAGGCAAAACATCTTCACCCCCTTTTTTACACGTTTCATGCTTGATCATATAGTTGTGATTTTTGACTAGTTCAGTTAGTTATGGGCACATTTCTACCTGATGGGGAAAACTTCAGCAGGAGTTATTCACCAACTCATACAACGAAGCTTTAAAATTCTTTTCCATTATTTATTACTCATTTCTATTAAATGCTGCAGTCATCCAGAGAAGCAATCACAAACATACAATAATGCAAAATGAATATTTCAAATGAGCATTTTGTGGACAAATACACAAGCTGGCACTTGCTCACAGGAGTTCCTAAGCAAATGCTTTCCAATTTTGCTGCATCCTTCCATACTTTTTAAAACTGCAACATAATTGAGGGGGGAAGGTAACTTACTCTACAACCCTATGCACATTCTCTTGGGAATGTATACAAAGGCATAGTGGAATAATGGAGATTATTTTAAGATTGTACAATAAATAATGTGGTGAAAATCTTTTCAAACTGGTAGAATTGCACTTCTAGCAGGTGAATTGAAAAAACAGTATATTTTTCTTTTAAAATTTGCAGCCTTCTTGAAGAGGATTTCACATTTACAATGAATGGATTTTGCCCAGAATTGCAGTTCTGTGGCAACTTTGGCTGTACCCAACAGTTTCCAAATTAAGAATGAAAGTTGGGTCCATTGCACTAGATATCTGACTTTTTCCTGTATCACTGAGAGGCTGTTTTTTAAAGGATTCCGTTGAGGTTGAGATCTTTTATTAAGTAGAGCAACAACATGTTAAGCTTGGAATACACTGTTAATAGAAAAGAGTAAAATGACAGACTGAAGAAATCCACAACTGAGTAGTGTGATTCTCTGAGGCCCCATCTACACTGCCATATAATCCAGTTTCAGAATGCAGATTAACTGCATTGAACTAGATTATATGGCAGTGTAGACTCACATAATCCAGTTCAACGCAATGCAAGCTGCATTATGTGAGTCTATGCTGACCATTGTAATGCAGATCAAACTGGATTATATGGCATTATAGATGGGGCCACAGTTTCTAGATTTTAGCTTTGCATAGTTTTATTATTTTAATCTGTTTTAAAATAAACATTTCAAACTTTGCGATTAAGTGTGAAAGATTTGTCATGTTTGCTTTCTTCTGCATTGTAATTTGAAAGCATGGAGTTCTATCCTACATGAATATGAATTATAAAATTTGAGTCAATTCTCTTAAAAAGAACTGAATTGAAATTTTCCAATTTGATCCTGTTGTGCTCAACAGGAGCAAGTGGGACCTTCACGCTTTCTTCATATGTTGAAAATGAAAGAGCACTCAGATTGGAAGAGTGGAAACGATGCAGATACAATTCACACATACATCAGGTCACACACTCTTTCACATGGATTCAATCATGGATTCACATCCTTAAACATTTAAGCACTTAGGTTTGCCTACATTAGGGTTTTGTTTTAAACAGTCTTTGAGGATTTTGTTTGTTTGGGGCTTTATTTTTTAATAAAAAATGTAATGAGAGATTACGGTAACACAGAAATGTTTCTTTTTGAGCAGAAAATGTTTTCTTCATGACCACTACATTATACTGCCATATAATCTAGTTCAAAGCAGATAATCAGGATTTTATAATGCAGTGTAGAAAGAGCCTAAGGAAATAAATTCATGTGTACAGTAGAGTCTCACTTATCCAACATTCGCTTATCCAACGTTCTGGATTATCCAACACATTTTTGTAGTCAATGTTTTCAATATATCATGATTTTTTGGTGCTAAGTTCATAAATATAGTAATTAGTACATAGCATTACTGCATATTGAACTACTTTTTCTGTCAAATTTGTTGTATAACATGATGTTTTGGTCTTTATTTGTAAAATCATAACCTAATTTGATGTTTAATAGGCTTCTCCTTAATCTCTCCTTATTATCCAACATATCCACTTATCCAACGTTCTCCCAGCCCATTTATGTTGGATAAGTGAGAGACTACTGTATTTAAATTTGAAAATCTCAGTTTACTCTGGATTAATTCTGACTGACCTGAGCTGTCGTTTGAATACCTCAGGTTAATCCGCAATCCATCTCGTGTTTTGGGCCTATGTGGAAGGGTCCTGATTTTTATCTTTGTTTCTCTTTCCACTGTTTAGGTTTTTCCTTCTCTCCACTCTTGTGCTCATTCAGCTTTTCTTTCTCTTTTTCTCCCCACATGCCTAACCTGGCATTTCATTTTGTTTCCCTTTAACATTTTTGAAATGTTTAGAGACCTTCCAGAGGGAAGCAGCAGTCTTGTCTTGCATGTTGTTTTCCCTGCTGTGCCTCTGGTCTATGTAAAGATGCCTAGAGACCTTCTGAAGAAATTAATATGACAGGCTTGACTGCAATTTCCTCTCTGCTGGTTTAGAAAGATGATACTGGGGACTGAAGACACATTTAAATTAATTTAAATTAATCCGGTTTTAAAAAAACAAAAATCCACAAAGTGCATATCCCTTGAGTCTCCTTAGAATGCATGTCAGGTTTCAGTTGCTTAGATTTTACAATCTTAAACTATAGCACACATGCATGCACACCTTTTATAATGTAGTGGTATAGGTACCAGCTTTATCTGGATCAAAACCCTCTGTGTACTTTCTGCCCAATGCTTCCACTCGCTCTCGCTCTTTTCCATTGCCTTTCCTCGTCCTTCCCTGTGGTATTTGTTCAGCCTGTGTCAGTTTCAGTTTAATTAGAATTATCTTTGTCTCAAATCTTTTCCCTCTTTTTTGTGCTCTTCCTTCCCACTGCTCTTTCTTGACACCCATTTGGATACTTATTCATGCTCTAACAACATTGACTGGATTAGAAACCATTCAGTCCCGACCCAGGTCATTAATTTCCTTTTCTCCACCTTCTCTTATTACTCCTTGCTTCTTCTATTATGTTAGTCTTTCTCTCCTTCTATTCTGTTGATCATATGCAATTTCCATATGGGTTATCCCCGTTCCCGTCTTCACTTTTTCTGTTCTCCTCTACCTCACACTTTTCTTTCTCATATATTCTTTTTTCCCCAATACTCAGATATCTTCCTTCAGTTAATTTTCCCACCCATTTTACCAAATATTACTTCTCTCATTCAGATATTTGAAAGCGGGGATTGACAGAAGAAAACACTATATGGACCTTTTTCCAGAGTCTGTGAAAATATGCACCTTCAAGGACTGTCTCTACGTCTCTAAAGTCTGTATTAATTGTTTCCTACTGTCCACATCACATTTCATGTATCCATCTCACCCGTCTTTCTCGTTCATTGTTCTTAATTACTCTTTTCATCTACAAAACAATATAATTCTCTCAACCATTCTGTAATTCTCTGAAGTGCAGGACTTGTGGCACCCGAAGAGAAAAGAAGAATATGAATTTGGATAGGGCAGAGTTGGTCAAGTTGAGTTGACAGCTACTCTTTTCCCGGACTGCATTGTGGATATTTCTCTGTACTCGAAAGAGCACTCTTTCTGACTAAAGAATGGAATAATTTGTCTCTTTGTATAAACACCCCAGGGACCCAGGAGCAGAAATTTGCTCTCCAGAGCAATCCCAATTGTTTGCTGCTAGTCTAGGGGCCTCCTCATATGTTGGGCGGGGAGGGGGTGTGTGTGTATCATTTCACCGGCAGTCTTGCAATGCTTCCTCAGCATTTGGGGGTAAATGGGGCAGGACCTGCTGAGCGTTATGTTATGACACTTGGCAGGGGCCATCCAAAGTGCTTCAAAAGGGCAAAAAGCCCCAATGTGATGGAGTGGTAAGTCCCATGTAGAAAAAAGTCTAAAGACCTCTTCTTGCGACCCCAGGGGCTGTGCCATTTTGCCAGCAGTTGCATGGGAAATGGCAGGCACATGGCAGGCACCTTGTGGTAGGACACCCCATGGCTTTCTGAGCACCCTCCCTCCTTCCCCACCACATGGTGGGGATGGGACAAGGCGCATTGGCACCCTGTCTCTCTACCCATCATATAGGTGAAAGGGCAGCAAGACACATTGCCACATTGCCCTTTCCCCCCATCATGTGGAGGAAAGGGCAAAAAAAATGGGTAGCTCCCATTTTCCTCTCCATAGTGGCAGAGGAAGTGTTTTGTGATGCTTCCACTCCACATCAGGAGTAATGGGAGCAGGGCCAAGCTAGCATCATTTGATGGTGTTTGGCAGGCCCCATCCAGAAGAGAGAAAAGGGGCAATAAAAACCCCAATGTGATGAGGTCATCAGAATCCTGGCTACTGGATCATTTTATAATGAAGATTAAGTATGCCTAGCATATAAAGATGGTATAGCAGTCTTCTGACAATTTTAAATAACTAAAATTCATCAACTCATTTAAGAAAAACAATATAGGCGCTCTCTGAAGTCTCCTTATTGACCATGCCAAGCATCAGATGTTTATGTTTCATGGTCTTGAACTCCAACAGGTGCACATACACCTTCACTTCTATTATTATTGATAGATGAGTGGACAAATAGACAGACACTTGCATCTGTAGCAGTGGTTTTTCTTCCTTTTTCCACATTCCCTACATCTTTAAATATTACTTATTTGTTTATAAGCACATCTTGCCTTTATACAACAACATTTAGCAATCTCACAGCTAGGTTAAGTGAGGTCAGAGGAGGTCAAGTGTCTTGTCACACCTCAAACAGCAGCCGCACTAATTAGAACAGGTTCTGAAGGACTGCTGTTCATGTCCCTTCAATAGTAAACATCCAAATATTTTTAAAAAGATGATTTTACAGATTCTGATATTGGATGCTGCCACAGGCTAGTTGTTGTTATTGTATAAGAAACCATTCGTCTGGCTGATCTTAATTCATTCCCCATTGAGCTGTAATCCATGCTGTTACATATGCTGTAGATTGTTCCATAACAATGAGCATAAAGGTCAACCTTTGGAAAAGGAAATCAAAATAAAGCAATAGGTGAAATAAGATATTGAATTTCAAGTAAAACCCTCAGCAATGTGTTGCTGTTTCAATCACTTGTTTTCTTTGCTAAAGACACAATTATTTTTCCTAGATATGCTAATGTTTATTCCACAAGTGTTTGAGAAGCTAATCAAATATTCGAGTGTCAATGTTTTCATCCTTTCTCTATCAATATTTATAACTGGAGAGCAGTTACAAATACCTTGGGTCAACGGAAAATACCCATGTACAAACAGAATACATAAGAAAAAAAGCAATTGAACAATATAATTTCTCGCTGCCTCTGATTGAGTGCCCCACAGGTAATGAGAAAAGAAGCTTCAAATAAATTATGAAGGTCATACCCTCTGGTATAACAATTCAAACTGCTTTTATAAAGCTGTCTGTTGGCAAGGAAGATGCTTTGCAATGATAGACCATGTGTCTTGCTATTGGAATCTGAGAAATAAAATAAACTAATATATTACCCAGATGACAAAGGATCAATTCACCCAAATAATCGGCATCAAAACATCTGGTGGAATAGCAATCCTATGGACACATTTCAGTGCATGTGTGGTATTATGTGTACTGCAATACTAAGTTATGTCTCAGGCTACACCATAGCTATGCAGTATGAGGTATACATAACTCTCACATTGCACCATAAACAGATAAGTCACAGCCCCTGATATTGTGTACTAACAAGCCCAGCAAAATATTTGTGTTGTTTTGATAATCTGTGCAAGCATAAGCATCCTCAATGAATCAAACTATACAGGCTCTCGATAAGCCATTCTTACAAAATAATGGAAAGATGTGATATTGCTCTAACCCAGAGTTTCTCAAACTGTGCTCCTTCAGATGTTTTGGACTTCAGATCCCACAATTACTAACAACTGGTAGGCTGGCTGGGATTTCTGGGAGCTGAACTCCAAAACGCCTGGAGGAACAGAGTTTGAGAAACACTGCTCAAATCAATAATAGTGACACTGAGTCCAACCAAGACTAACTCAGGAATTTAATTAAGTTACACATGTATAAGAGATGTATATATATACATGTGTGTGTGTGTGTGTAAATGTGTGTTATCTTCATTAGACATATCGAATTCCCAAGCCACCTGCAAAAGCCAAACAGAGAATTATATGAACAGCTTTCTAGATGTTGAGCTATGATTTAAGTCTGCAGCTATGAAGCATATCACACATTTTCTACCTTCCCATCCAAGAAGACTGGGCACAAACCTCCCTTAAGAGACCGTCTTTACTGCATCTTATCTCTGCCAGATGGTTCGCTCTTGAATGAGAGTTTCCCCAGACTATACATTTAACATGCCAATATTTCAAATATAAAATAAAGTCATGAAATTAAGTAATGTATATGAATAGCTAAGATTAAATAGACAAACATGGTATGACTGCAGACAAGTACAGCTGTAGTTGTTAAAATACATTTTGTAACAATGATCCCAAAGGTTATGAACAACCAGATGAGATTTCACCTTGAGAACACCTGGCGGGTTTCCTTTTCCACTTGTGAGAAGAGGTGTGTAATAGCTTTACACAACAGAGATTCCTGCAATCTATGGTAGTTTTACCGTACCTTTACCAACATAATTTATTACACATCTTATAAGCCACCCTTCTGTGAAAATCCTCTCATTCCAGGATAGGAATTTCTTAAGACTAAAAACTTTTTTTTTCCAACAATTTCCAAAATATTTTTGGAAAATCTTCTCCATACCTACTCAAATGCAAAAATCCTGTGAGATTCAGTTATCAATATGTTCACTGCATAAGGAGTAACCAGACATGACTTAAATTGGATTGTTGTGTGTTTTCTGGGTTGTATGCCCATGTTCCAGAAGTATACTAACACAACAACAACTCTGTGATTCTGGCCATGAAAGCCTTCTACAACACATAACTTAAATTGTCTTACAACTAGAAAGATTAATTGAACTATATCAAGCATGGGCAAACTTGGGCCCTCCAGGTGTTTTGGACTTCAACTCCCACAATTCCTTACAGCTGATAGGCTGTTAGGAATTGTGGGAAATGAAGTTCAAAACATCTGGAGATTGCCCAGACCTGGGTTATTTAGTGTTGTCTGTTCTGATTACTGCAGAAAAGATGGAACCTGTATTTTGTCACTATGGTTGGAGTTGAAAGCAAAGACACTGCTGCCATTACACTGGAAGGGGCTTCTTCCTCTCATATCAGTGAGGACTGCCTGTTGTACCTCCTTCTTCTCTGACTGTGTGTACCACATATGTAAGGTATTGGCTGGACTTTGCTTCAAAAAAGAAAATTCCTTTTCATACAAAAAAGTGAAGCTCCAGATTTCACAATAGAACTGATTCAATTTAAGTCCTTACAAAACACCCTCTGGGGGGTTCATTCTATATAGCTATGCTTCTTCTCTCATTTTCCACAAACATCCTCTTGCATACTCTTAATTCAGGGCAGGAGAAGATGATGCCTCTAGTTTGCAAAGGGCAGTTTTCTTGTTTGCTTTTTTTCTTGAAAGTATCTCCTGCAAGTGCAATGTTATATTTTAAAGCTGCTGGTCAAATCCTTTGCTTTGAAACGATCAGTAAATTAAAAGGTCTAGTATAGATTTCTTTTATGTAAAATCCAAATTTGTTAAATGGTGAGAAGTTTTTCATTGATTGCATTGTGATCGTGTTATTTTATAACATTAAAAGGAAGGGGGAAACAATAGGATGTTAAGGATCCAAGCAAAAGAAGTTCTTTGGTTTCAGTGAGTGAGGAAGAACAAGTATGGGGGGTGGTCTTGTGGGCTTGTGATGCTGGCTACTGGTGGTCCACTTCTTGGGGAACTTCTGCATGTTCTCCGAGTTCTTGATACTGCTTTGCAGATAGCTAAATAATTCCATCTGCATTTCATGCCTTTGGGTTCAAAGCTACTAAACAATAGCCTGCTTCAAAGGAAACAATGTTTTATTAATTTAAATTCAAAATATAGGATGGACTCCAAAATGTATGCAGCCTTTAACAGCTAATAGTAGCTATGGTGATTATTTGAAGGATAAATAAATACATTTATATTGAAGAATAAATGTTATAACAACAATAATTTAATTCGCATTACAAATTCTTTCTTAAATTACAATTTCACATAAAGTGTTCAGATTATTGTCCCTTAGCAGCAGCAATACATCACTTGCTCTATTTTCCCAAGATAAATCTAGTATTCAGGGAATGTTTTTTATAAACACACCCAAACTCTCAGAAAAGCTTGAAATTACTATAACTCAGTGGTAGAACAGGTGATATTAATCCAGCAGGTTGCATGTTCAGAGCCCAGTAGCTTCAGAAAGGGTTAAGAAAGAATCTTGCCTGAAATCCTGAATAGTCACTGACAGTCAATGCCGACAGTGCTGGCCTAGAGAGATCAATAATTCAAACTCACTATAAAACAGCTTCTGTGTTCCTAGATCTGGGAGCAAATATTTGGTTCAGCTTTCACCTACTACAGGGCTTTATAGGATGAAAGTAAATGCTACGGATTAGATGCACTGGTGAAAGCTGCACTGGTCAAAACCTAGATGAATAAGATTGTTTAAGTTTGTCATTGTTACTGTTGCACAAATTAATACAGAAACATCTATCTACATCCATTTTTCAACTTATTTCCTGGCTCTGTTGGACCACCACTCCGCTCACTAACATCATCTCAGATATTTCCTATGGTGATTGAGGAAAATACACTTGCTGTATTTTTCCAAGATCAATCTACTATTCAGAGAATGTTTTCATAAACACACCTGAAACTGTCAGAAAATCCTGGGAATACTATAACTCATTTGGAAGTACAAGTAAATATATTCAACTTCTCAAAATTCTATTTCTTGTTTGAGATAAAATAATTTAGGGAAACAATTTCACTATATTTTTTTAGTAGGTGAATAAATTGCCCAACACTTTTTGGTACTCCAGCTTATGAGTACTCCAACTTAACATGAGCAGTTGCACCAATACTGTTTTTGTTTCCCTAAGGTTGATCACCATATGTATAAATGTCTCTGCTTAGTTCTTTCTGTTTCCCCTTCTGCTACATATATTCTCCCCACTTCCCAATGTAATTGAAAATGATGCTCTCACAGCATAAAATTATGAAAACTTGTGGGTATTTTTCTTTCCTGAGAAACCTTGTTCATGCTGGGGCTTATGCACATCTACCATATGTTCGTTGGTTTCATTTTATGTTTATCAAACCAACATATAGTATATATTTGATAAGCTATATATAGCCAAGTATGGTAAGTACTGATGATGCATTCCCAGTATAGACTTTACTGCATAGTAAGTTGCTTTTTTTGAAGCACACATATGAACAATAACTTCTCCAAGACTGTTATCATTTGTGGAAAGTTTGCCTTCATAACATCTCCAGAAAAACACTTCCTCAAACTAGAAAACTAAACTATTTCCCTCCTGCATACTCTCCAATGCTAAAAGTATTTTAAATGGATCAGACAGATTTGAGATCTGTTTACAAAAAATTAGCAATTCCTCCATGACCTCCATATTTTCCCTTGTGTGCATTAGAAGACATTTAAGTATGTACATTGCAAATGCTAACCAAATAATGTCTTGCCTTTCCTGCAGCTTTCCCTGTAAGTGACATAGCTAAAATATCATTAGAGCCTTGGTCTGCCAAATAGCTTAAATAAATAAAGATACACTCCTGATCTTTGTAACATGAGTGAGACCATAGGTTAAAATTAACAAAATGCTTGGGCTGGTTTTGTTGACTATAACAACAGTTTTAAAAACATCAGTTTAAATCTGTCCTTTATGCTTGTAGGACTCTCTTCTTCCACATTTTCCATGTAAGAATTTCCTTGCTACACCAAAGAAGTCTTGCAATTCCTAGACTACTTCCTTGTTGTTGTTTTTTTTTCAATTAACAGCAGTACAGGTTTTGCCATTAGTTTCTTTTTTTAAAAAATACCTGTCCTTATTAGGGATTTTTAAAGTGCTCTAATTCTCCAAGTCTTGATAGACTGGAACATCTCTAGATCAATGGTGAGACTCTGTAAGAGTTTTCACAATGTGGGACTTTTCTATTACAGTTGTTCAGAAATTATCTGCATTTAAAAAATAACCTTGATTTTATGGGAAAATGTATAAAATTGTTCTTTGAACAAGGCATGCCATTATTTTCACAAAATGTTGTAATATAATAATTAGATATTTTGTTTTGAGTATGTCATTTTTTCATAAGATTTTGGAATGTGAGACAAAACTGGAAAATGTGTAAAAACCCTCTGAGAGAGAATACTTTTTAAATTATTCATTCTTGTGTGTGTGTGTGTAAAATTGAATTTTTTACATCATGACCCCTCAGAGACATGATCAGAGCTTGCATGAAAGGTCACAGGGGACAGACCAGGATGATTACAACAGGCATCTCCTTGAGTTACACTCTTACTTTGTGTGTGGAGGGCACCCAGGGATACGGCTGTATCTGTGCTTTGGGTTTTCTCTTTGTGTGGCTTGAAATCTGTTTTGTAGGGTTTCGAGTCAAAAGTAGATTCTTCTTTCCATTTAAGTGATTATGGCCCCACTGCACAGACCATTTAATGCAGTTTGAAGCTATCTTCAAACTATGGTGGTTAGACAGCAAACACCCACAAAAGTTTGTGGAAAGAAACCCTTAACACACGTCAGTGCTCTGTGGTTTGTGTAATCACCATCCGGGTCTCAAACTGGTTCCAGGATATCCTAGGTAATCATCTTCACAGCAAAACTGACTTAATGGTCAGTTTAAATATGCCCTGTGTGATTTTTCTTCCCCATAATTTCTTACGCTCATTGCTCATGCACTTACAAACACCCATTTTGTGTACAACCTTCTTTCAGCAACCCAATTTGAAACCAACCCCATAGTTATAGTAGCTCCAAATACCATAAATATTATACCCAAAGACTTGGGTTAACAATGTTCACCTGCAGCTTTTCTTTCAAATAAGTAATTGGTCAGGCTAGAGGAATCTTACGTTCCATTTTAAAGAAAAGTAGGATTCACAAAAAGCTCTTCCAATTGGAAGTGCTGTCAATCCTCTATTAGAGAGGTCTCTCCATATGAAGGGCTGTCAATTCAAATTCACTTGAATGGCAAACAAATGTAAAAGGAAAGCACAGGGGGCTTGGAATTATTATTAAAAAATAGGATAACTGTCATTTTAATATAGTCTTGATCCACTACATCAATCTTAGTAGCTTTCACTTAATCAGGGAAAATAATTTCTAAACTGGCATTTTATAGAACTAAATTTACATATGCAGATTTTAAGCACACATTCACACATTTCTTCTTGGACTGTATTTCTTCTTTTTCAGTCATTGAAAAAAAGGGTGATCAAAAGCAGATTTCTATATATGTTGGATTGCAATGTCAAAAGTTCTCCCAAAAGCATGACCTGTAACTTGCATAATTGCCATGATGACAATCCCAACACAGCTGGAGGATGTCTAGTTCAAAGGACAGTAGCCTGGTTACACCACAGTACACAAAGTTTGTTTGTGTATTTAAACATTCAGGCTTAACTTATATTTTGAAGGAGGAATTGATGGACTGGGAAGTTACTTCTAATAAAAGGGTGGCGGGGTGGGATACCTTTTACACAGCCTTTAAAAACTGTTGGGTGCAGAATGCTGTCAAACCAACCCTCCCAGTTTCAAAGCTGGGTTTTCAAAATTCCACTTCACATGCACTCCAGCAAATTTTCAAAAACCTTCTACTGAGGCAGAAGCACCAGGCATAAAGTGAGGAAAACAGACTCTCCACTGAGACAGCCTGTTACCCAACCTCAATAGTTCCTGCAACTAATAGGCCTGATACACAATCACAGTGTATTTCAAGTGCTTTTAAACTGCAAAATTCATGTTGGAAATCAAACCTTGGAAGTGTTTGATCTGCTCCTTAAATAGGAGATATCTTACAGAGCAGGATTTATAGAGGATTTTACACATTTCTAATAAGTGTAGCTGCTCTCATCCCTTCTTCATGCACATATTTGATATTTTCCATGCATTTTTTCAGTTTCAGAGGTGATTTTAATATATGTGATCAATCAGGTTTCTTTCTTTTTTTTAACCTGGAGGAGAAGAAGGAGGAGGAAATTTATAAACTGCATGAATATCATTTAGATAAGCCTTGATACTGGAAGCAGTTCTCAAGATCTTAGGCAAGAGTATTTCACATCACTTGCTACTGATCCTCTTCACTGAAGATATCCTAAATTGAATTTGGAATCTTTTGAATGCAAAGTTCATGCTCATCCATTGAACTATACTTTCTTCTACTACACAGAGCAGATAGAAATGTGTGAGACAAGGAAAGCTCATCTGTGTGCCTAGAATCCCCACCTCCAGAGCCCCTCCAGCATTAAACTATCAAGCATTAAAGGATATATACTGAACATAACACAATGCTAATTCTAATGATAGCAAGCTTCAAGAAATAAAAGTAAATATCTGCACTGTGGGATACTGAGTTATCCTGCAAGGCTATTGCAATAACTACAGAAATGAGGTTGCGTGTGAAATGTATTTCTCCAACAGTGTAAAGAATTATATATATTCAATAAAATGCTAAGTGCCTCTAATCAAGAGAAAAAAGGCATTTCAGGCAGTATCTGAGAAGAGACTAAGTTTATCCTCAATACAACCAGACATGTATTGCTAGAATAAACATGTTGCCTTAAATTCATTTCTGACTTATGGTGACCCTAAGGAGAACATATATAAGAAGGTTTTCTTGTCAAAATGTAGTCAGAAGAAGAGATTTGCCATTGTCCTCTGAAAGGGCAAGTGTGATTTGTCCAAGGTCACTCCTAACACGTTATTACACTAGAGCTTTAAAGTGGGCAGCCCCACATTTCTACCACCTGCAGAATGTTAGGAAATGTAGTTTAGGATAGGAGCTTTTGAATTCTCAACTACAGAGGTCCTCGTCTTCCCTTGTCTTCACCTGAAAAATGTCCTAGAATATACCTCTTTTTCATGTCACCTGTTACTCAAAATGTTTTCTTACCAAAGGGATGGAGGGAAATATACAGATCTGTAATTCAGTTGGAGCAAGCAGGTTACTCCTATGACTTGTATTAGCTTACATTCAGCAATTGTAATTTGTCAAGGTGTGTACAAACTGCATGATTTCAACTGAACCATTCAGTTATTCACAAAAAATCCCAAATCAGATCAGACTGCTTTCCATATCACCAAAGTAATTGGTCCAATTCAGTACAATTGCCCCAAAGTCCTCATTATTCCATATGTACAACCATGTTCATTATGAAAAATAATGGAAAACCCTACCTAAACAGTTGTCATCTCACACAATGGAGAAAGAAAACTTTTGAAATGATTTGTTCTTCCATGCAGAAGCAAAGGAAACAAAGGTTTACATCCTGGATCAAATAGATCTTTCTCTGACTTAAGAACACATAGAACAGTACAGGCACAGTGCGCAGTAGTAAATTAGCATGAATATGAACGCATCCAAAAACACACCATATTAATTTACCTCCAAAATAAATTTTTCATTTTTGTTGTAGTTGCAAGGTATTCCGATAAGTTGCCTCATAGATCACTGCCATAACTTCGGCAAGACAAAACAGAATGGAGATGAAACTTATGCAAAAGCAAGTACACTACAAGGGAAAACATAAATCAAAATGTGCTGGCTACAATGTTGAAGTGTAATATATAAGTCATAAACATAAAGCTATTTTACATTAAAATGTTGATTAAATAATGGTAAAATATGTTTCCTAAAACTAGATTTTAGACAGTGGTGGGAATGTCTATCCGTTCTACGTGGTTCTTCTTTTTCCTAAGACTTGTTCCTGAGGCTTACCTTGGAACTACATCTAATGTATCAGGAAAGGAAACTCAGAAGTGGCCTTTTGCATGCCATCCCCAGAATGCAGTACAATGGTTTGGGTCTGGTTTTTTTTAATTTTTAGCACCATGGATAATATTTTCTTCTAAAATGAATCCACTCATACTTATCTGTCAAACAGCAGATCATTCACAAATGACAGCAAGGTAACCAGATGTTTGCTGCTTCAAACTACTACTACACTTGAGTTTTATCTTTCAAAAAAAAAGAAAAGATATGGGAGGGTCAAGCAAAATAGTTCAATTCATCAGCAGTGAATCAAACTGGGAGGAGAGTGATGGTGTGAATGCAGAAAAAAGAGGATCATCTTTGAAAGTTCTTGGAGAATGGGAGAAGTCCCAGCAAATTGGAGGAGGGCAAATGTGGTCCCTATCTTCAAGAAGGGTAAAAAAGGACAACCCAAACAATTACCATCCAGTCAGCCTCAGGTCAATACCAGGCAAGATTCTAGAAAAGATTGTTAAGGAAGTGGTCTGCAAACATTTAGAAACAAATGTGGTCATTGCTAATAGTCAACACAAATTTATCAAAAACAAATCATGCCAGACTAATCTGATCTCTTTTTCCAATAGATTTACAAGTTGTGTAGATGCGGGGAACACCGTGGATGTAGCCTATCTGGATTTCAGTAAGGCCTCCGACAAGGTTCCCCATGACCTTCTGGCAAACAATCTAGTCAAATGTGGGCTAGGCAAAACTACAGTTAGATGGATCTGTAATTGGTTAAGCGAACGAACCCAAAGGGTGCTCACCAATGTGTTTTCTTCGTCCTTGAAAGAAGTCACGAGTGGAGTGCTGCAGGTTCCACCCTGGGCCCGGTTCTGTTTAACATCTTTATTAACGACTTAGACGAAGGGTTAGAAGGCATGATCATCAAGTTTGCAGATGACACCAAAGTGGGAGGGATAGCTAATACTCCAGAAGACAGGAGCAGAATCCAAAACGATCTTATCAGATTAGAGAGATGGGACGAAACTAACAAAATGAAGTTCAACAGGGACAAATGAAAGATACTCCTCTTAGGCAGAAAAAATGAAATGCAAAGATACAGAATGGGGGACGCCTGGCTTGACAGCAGCACGTGTGAAAAAGATCTTGGAGTCCTCGTGGACAACAAGTTAAACATGAGCCTACAATGTGATGCAGCAGTGAAAAAGCCAATGGGATTTTGGCCTGCATATATAGGAGTATAGTGTCTAGATCCAGGGAAGTCATGTTACCCCTCAATTCTGCCTTGGTCAGACCACACCTGGAATACTGTGTCCAATTCTGGGCACTGCAGTTGAAGGGAGATGTTGACAAGCTGGAAAGTGTCCAGAGGAGGGCAACTAAAATGATTAAGGATCTGGAGAACAAGCCCTATGAGGAGCAGCTTACAGAGCTGAAGAGAAGGCTGAGAGGAGACATGATAGCCATGTACAAATATGTGAGAGGAAATCATAGGGAGGAGGGAGCACACTTGTTTTCTACTCCCTAGAGACTAGGACACGGAACAATGGCTTCAAACTACATGAAAGGAGATTCTACCTGAACATTAGGAAGAACTTCTTCACTGGAGAGCTGTTCAGCAGTGGAACTCTCTGCCCCGAACTGTGGTGGAGGCTCCTTCTTTGGAGCCTTTTAAGCAGAGGCTGGATGGCCATCCGTCGGGGGTGCTTTGAATGCGATTCCCTGCTTCTTGGCAGGGGGTTGGACTGGATGGCCTATGAGGTCTCTTCCAACTCTATGATTCTGTATAGTAGTTATTTTCAAATGTTTTAAATATACAGGAATAGTTATGATAAATGCCTATTTGAAAATTAATGAAGATATCCAAGATCTCAATGCCAATAAGCCTGGACACATGTGAATACAACCAAACCTAAAATTGTAGAAGAAAATAAAATGAGAAACAACCTGGAAGTAGATATAACTTTTAATATAAATGCTACACAATATATTAATAGGGTATGGTTTGTTTATATGTTTTTAGGAAATTATGAGATAGCACATTTGAGTGTATCTTTCAAGCTATGTGTTGCATTCCCTGAAAGCAAGAAAATTGTATTCATTAAAAAGTTTTAATATGTACAGTTAGGGCAAAGATATGGGCAAGGCATCAACCAAAGCTATGCCAAGAGCCCTCCTCCCAGTTTAGAAAATAACTTTGGAGATGCATGATATGATATGTTATTGGAGTAATATATTTCAGTAATTGATATAAATCTTCTATGGCTGGATGTACACTATTCTAAATCCTAGGATCCAATCCCAGATTATCTACTGGATTCTATGAGTCTACACTGCCCAATAATCAGAAGATAATCTGGGATCAGGTTCTGGGATAAAGGGCAGTGTAGATCCAGCCTATAAAAACAATTTCAATCAGAATTGAAATTCAGCTAAATGAACTCAATTCAGACATGTATCGTTCACCTCAGCTATATATAAGAGACAATGCATGCTGTGCTACAGCCAGTCAAAACTTCCTTGAGAGTAAAACAGATTGTGTTTGGGGTTTCTTTCTCCACTGAGTCTTATCTTTTTCAGATTACATCTGAGCAAGTATATAATACTCCCATTTAAAAATTATATCCCTGGATATAAAAAAAAATAGCCATCTGAGTACAGGAAAAGTAATATGTCAGAGAGAAAACCTGTTTGATACCATCTTCCTGAGAGTTTTCAGTGTGCAATTAATTTGGCAGTATGTGAGGAGGCACGGTGTTGGAATGGGGATAACTCAGAAATCAATTGCAGAGGTGCAGTCTAGGATTGTTTTGCAATCTATTATTTGTGTTGGTTTAGCTATATTTTGCTTAAGGTCATTTGAGCTTCTTTAACAAACTACAATGATACCTAGGGTTAAGAGCTTGATTTATTATGTGACTGAGATCTTAACTCAGATTGCTCTTATCTCAAAGCAAATTTTCCATTGAAATATATTAATTTGTCCTACCACCCTCCAATTTTGGTACATGTTTTTAAATAAGAAAATGTACTTTATAAAAAACTAATAATGTATAAGTGCACAGTCACATGGAACAATAAAAAAGAAAGATCGTCCCATCCTCCCTCCCTCTCTTGCTCTCTCTGCCTCTCCCTCTTCATGAAACCAAACATACCAGGAATAAAAACCACACAAAATCAACTAACCCAATGTTCCTCAGAATGGACAAGAGCAAAGCAGACAAGAGCACAAAGCACAAGCCATGGAGGCATGAGGCATGAAGGCTGCTCCCTTGAAGCCCTGTAGTCTCATATTAGTGCTCCCTCTGGCACTAGCTCTTAACTCAAAATATTGCTTGTATGTCAAAGTGAAACTTGGGCTGAACAACCACTCTTAACTCAAAATGCTTTTAATTTGAGATGCTTTTAAGTTGATGTTCCACTGTATATAGATTATGGCAGTGATGTAATTGGAACCTGAGGCATCCTATGGCAAACAGAACAGACATTTCTATTTCTGACAAAAGCTCTCATTTAAGAGAAGTTCTCACTATAGGAAAAATAAGAGGCTTCAGTTTCCTGCAGGCTCCTCCAACACTGCCCAAAAGGCCTCCAGAAATGTTTTGAAGGGGCATGGAGGGGGGCATCAGGGTGTTGTACCCCAGGCATGGAAAACCTATGACTACTGCATTACACAAGAGTCCAGGAATCACAGGC
Organism: Anolis carolinensis; assembly: GCF_035594765.1. Lineage (NCBI taxonomy): Eukaryota > Metazoa > Chordata > Lepidosauria > Squamata > Anolidae > Anolis > Anolis carolinensis. The sequence continues at coordinate 63,670,301 of NC_085845.1, forward strand.
ACAGCATAAGTCCACAATTAGGAAGCTATAACTAGTAACATTTGAACAGGAGTACAGAAAACTTCCAGAATATATTAAATCCAATACCAAAGCATGGCTTGAACTAGGAACAAGAGAACTCAGGCTTAGCTTCTCATTTTTATGCAGCATTTCCTGAACTCACCTTAAGGTAAACAACTTGTTGTTTAATAGACATTCTGTTTCTCATGAATTTCTTTCACAACGTTCCCACGTAATCTCTCTGAATGATGCAATGTAGTTTTGGCTCCAACTTGTAAACAAAGACTTTGTTGGCCTCCATATTAGCAGGTGGGTTCTCATGGGTACCCTCCTTATTACTCAGCTCTTCACTCAAATCCTTTTCTGCTGTAGTTACTCCACTCCCCTGAATGCCCTTGAGGCTCTGCACTTTCCGAGCCGCTTTTCTCACAGAGTGAACCATCATTTCCCAGACTTGAGGGCCCATCATTTTATGCCACAGGAAAGCTCACAATCCTCTCTAAATCATCAATTAAACCATCAGCCTCTGGTGACTGATCTACAACAAGAGGAAAGAGAGCAGAAATTGACAGTCTTCTATGAGAACTAGAATCGTAGGATTCAAGACAAAGACAAGAATCATCAAAGTGCATTCCAACAGTTGTTGCTCAACTACAACTCTTTAGCATAGATGATTGTGAAGAATGCTCTTAGTTACTGATGATATGTGCTCTACCCACCCATGCCATAGACTTTGGGCAGATAACTGCACATAATATACACCATTTTATTAAATTTTATAGCCTGGGACTAAATTTAAAATTATGGAAGCAGATTTCTTCATGCAAATGGGCTTAAATGCCCCCATCTACCTTTCTGCAGCAAACTGAGGCACACACACCTTAGGGCTGCAGGAGAAGAGAATGTAATTAGTGGAGCACATTTCTTTGATAGAAGGGCATCACTTGATACAAGCCTTGTAACTTGAGACCACTCTTTGAAGGAACACATCCTACTATATGCCTCATATGTTTGGTCCCCCCACTGTGTCCCACTAGGGGAAAAGCTACAATGTGACAGGATATGGGATAGGCTCTCTTTGTTGTGACCATCTTGATGCAGAATGCCATTCCTTTAAAAGTCTGATTGTCACCACTGATGGTCATTTTGATGCCAAGTTAAAACATGGCTTTTTATGAAAGCCTTTTGGAGGGTGGAATGATTTTATCTGATTTATATATGTACACAGTTTTAAGTTACTATAATTTTATGGTGTAATATGTTCTTAGAGATAGTAATTAATTTGTACTTTTTCAAACAGCTTTCAGTTGTTTCTGTTAAAGCAATTATATGCCCTCCTGACACCCTTGGGTATAAGGTATGATATTAATATTTCAATAAAGAAGTAAACAAACACAATAGAAAGAGCACTATCCTTATAGAAATTCATGAAGTTATGCTTGTTTAACCATATGTAGGAAATTCTTCTGAAAAAAAGGCAAAGGAAATGCATTGTCCTAATTAGTGTTTTTTCTATGATGGTGAACCACTGAAATCCTTAAATACTTGCTTGCCACATAATTTGAGCATGATTTATTGTTAAGTGAATAATTTTGCCTAAACAGAATGAAGGTACAGCCAGTACTTAACTCATCACTTTGCTAAGTGCTTAAGAATAAAATTGTTATAGAAACATTTCTCCCTACATATAATCACTGTGAAATTTATAAATTAGAGTGGTTATTCTATAATGGCCCTCTTCTATGGAACTGCCATCCTTTTGCTAACAGGAAGCAATAAAACAAGGCAGACCTAGGAAGAGGAAGGTTTTAATTAACACAGGACATGATATTTGCTGAATATGATGTCTTGTGGAGAATATTATAAAAAGATCTTGCTCATGCAGAAGAAATTTTGAAATGACTATAGTCCTACTTTAACTGTTGTGTGGGACATTTATTAACATTATTTTCTAGAAAACTATGGAGAAAAAAATGTGTAGGAGTTTTTCCTGGAATAGGACACTGGGAATTCAAAATCTTGGTTCAGCCACAGAAATTCACTGCATGACCATGAGCAAATCACATTCTCTCAGAGAAAGGCAACGGCAAGCCTTATAAAGAAATCTTTCAAGAAAACCTCAGCTTAGGTTTGCCATCCATAGCAAACAGCATGAAGGTACACAACAACAACAACAACAACAACAACAACAACAACAACAACAACAACGCCTTAGCAATCCTAAAGATATCTGAGATAGGAGCATTCTCTGTAAGCTAAGAGCATGTAAAGTCCTTTGATGACAAGTAGGCTGTGTTGTAAAGAATGTATATTGCTAAATTCTTTCCAATAGATCAAGTTGGCTGTTCAAATTCTACTTTGCCAGATTCAGTATTGTCATACTAGGACCATTCTGGGTAACTTAATTGCTATGGGGAACAGTAGCCTAGCCATTGCATACACAAGAAAGTATAATAGATGCAAAGAAACATGCAGATTCAGAAAAGAAAAAAATTCACATAGTTGCATATGCAACTTACTCCTAATTTTGTCTCCAAAGGAAAATGAATGTCTCTTGAATCTGAAAAGGTAGTTGTGAAATTCACAAGGGGTTGTTTGAAGCCTTTTATCGCTTTCAGACTCAACTTTGTGCTGAAGGAAATTCTCTGGACTCCGACTTGTCATTTTTACAGCTGCTGTTTACATTCTTGTTGCACACACCACTTTCAGCTAAAGAAGGAATACAGTTTATCTCATCACCCCCACAAACATTGTAAGTGGAAACGGAAATACTGCCCAACCTGAACTGTGGGAAAGCTGCTTCATGAGAGTAATGAAACTGATGGGCAGCCTTTGTCCCTACATTTCTGTGCACATAAACCAGAAAAGACAAGCATTAGAAGGGACGTTCTTAATTCTTTCTCATTTTTGTTTCCCAACCCCATTACCAATGGCTCCAGCTTGACAAAGAAAAAAAAAACCACATATATACCCCGTGAATTTAATGACATACGCACTATAGAAAACACAGCACATCAGACACACCCCTTTATCTCTACCACTCCTCTTCAATTTCAAGTCATGGAAGATTCTTGATATGTTCACTTGAAATCATGTTTTGTCCTTCAGACTACACAAAGATAATTTCTAGAGCAGGAACTGAGGGCAGATTTTTCTTTCTCTAGAGAACGTTTGAACTGAGTAGAGGATCATAGCTTATATGTCTCAGAATGCTCGTCAACGTGTACTTGACCTCTCACATTTCTTTTGAAGACCTGTGGTATTAGACTTCTGCTGTGAACCTGGAGTACTGATATTCATCAGAGCATACCATGCTAGCTGAGAAGAACAAATAACATATCATCACCATCATAATCATCATCATTTTATTCTTACCTGCCTCTCCTCATGGCTCAAGGTGGGACACAACATCTTGTGTTCCCTCAAAGGTTGACAATGACAGTGCATATACACAGGTATTGGTATCAAAGGTTTGCATCAATAAAATCAGAAAACTAAAGAATTGGGGGCATTTATGGTGGGGTGAGGCATATATATATATATGAAATGAAATTCCTAAAGTGCTTCCATTTTGCTGAAAGTAGAAAAGGTTAGGAGGCATAAAATGAACACTTTCAGCTGCAGTTGTACATATATATCTCAGTTTCATGAGAGCCACTGTAAAGCAATTAGATTATTTGGACTGTCAAAATTACATTTGTACTGCCCATGGTATCTTCATATCATGTCACTTAATTTTCCCTGTTTATAGATTTAGAATATTTGATGAGATTCTGTAAAACAATGGTTCCCAATGTTTGGTCCTTCAGTTGTTTAGAATTTCAACTCCCAAAGATCCCACCCAGTTTTCCAGCTGTTAGAAGTCCAAAACACCTGGAGAACCAAAGATTGGGAACCACTAGTGTTAAGGCCTATAAAAGTAATTCTAATCATAATTTTCAGCCTTTAATGTGGAATGCAATTCAGTAAAGAATGTGTTGTTTTATGCTCTGACAACCAAAAGACTGTTTTCTTTATTTTAGCATTGTTAAGGGGAAATATATTGGGAGAGGGAGAGTATCCTTTAGAGCTAAAAACTTATATGTTCAGGATTTATATCTTTAGGAGATAAACCTAGAAGGCAATAGGAGTACATTTTCCCTTTTGAGTAACTGTAGTCTCCTTAGAACTTTAGTTCCAACTGTTTGGGAGAAACTGATCTGCTTTTTTTCTACCATAACTTTGCTTGTTATTATAGATGCAGTTATCGTATGTAGTTACAGTATTTTACGGTACAGTTTGAAGCAGATACTCCTAGAAAATGTACTGCTTTTCCAGATTTCCTTGCCCACAGAAAAGTCTTAATATCTCCAGCAAAGAAAAGAATCAAGAACATCTCTGAGTGGCTTGCTGGTGCCCCCTGCTTCCCTATAGGAGTTCTGCACTGCAACCAGTATGCTCACTAGACTAGATTCTTTGTGGTAAACCAGCAAATTAGCAGGCAGGTATTGTCCATCAACTTTATGCAAGCTTGTTTAATCTTCCTGTGTTAGGAGGGCAGAAGTTGGGCTACTGAGGGTCCTGGGATTACTCAGAAGGAAAGTAACACCATACAATATTTGTGTTTGACTAAGCAGGAGCACCTTTGTCTTGTATGGATTAAGTTTCCGTTGCAAAATACCTGCAAGATATAAGAATGGAAGGGAGAGGTCTGCATTCCCAGTCAAGACCCACCTGTCCATCCACCTACCACAGCAGACAGTTCTGGCTTGCTACAGCTTCTAGCTCAGTTATGCACCAGTCAAGGACCTGTTAGGGCTGAGAAGATTGTTTCCCAAAACAAGTGTCCCTAAGTGTAATCACAGAGAAGTGGTTAATACTTATCAGAGTTGTTACTCACTATCCTTCCCCTCCTTTCTCTCTCATGCCATGCTGGGCCAGATGAACCCAAACAGATTTACTCATATTGGGGTTAATGAAGAAAATTTTTTAAAGTTTCATTTAAACCAGGGGAAAAATCAGCATATAATCACAGACAACAGGAACAGGTCGTAAAGCATTATTGCCATTTCTAATCTCCATGAAGAACTTGGTAAGGGTGTTTTGGTGTTCCCCCCTTTTTTAAAAAAAAATGTTTGCTGCAGACTTGTTTATGGAATAATCACCAGGGGGTTTTGTGTGTGTGTGTGTGTGTGTGTGTGAGAATGTGTGTGGTATAAAATAATGTAGCTTTCTGTATTGTTGACTTTGGGGTGGAGTAAACTTATTTTCCTTCTTTTGTTCTTCTTCCCACATTTGTTCTGTCCATGTTCTAGGCAAATTGGAAAGTTACTTGATCCCCATCCTTGCAATGGTGCAATTATTATGACTATACATGTAGCGGTGGCTCTAGAACTGTTTAACCTAATCAGAGGCACTGCAGGAAAGAAATCATATACTAAAAAAAGAATGGTTTCTACACAGGAAACAATTATTTGGACTTTTGTAAGGGGTAGGGTTGAGGAAAAAAAACTCAGGGCCCTTCCACACAGCCATATAACCCAGTATATCAAGGCAGCTAATCCATAATATGTGTTTTGAACTGGATTATCTGAGTCCACACTGCCATATAATCCAGTTCAATTTGGATTTTATAACAGAGAAGAGAGACTCAGCTTGCAAGTGGGGATGTTAACATGAAAACAACATGTGGAGAAAGTGCTTTTAAAAATAATGCAATAGGTCAAATAGTTTTTCAAAAAAAAAAAAGAAATTAGCAGCATTATTATCCCTAAAAAGGAGAGTCTATCTCACAGTGTACTCAGCCAGATAAGAACACTGAGGTTGGTGTCATCTCCTTTGATGGAGTAACTCAGGGCCCACCCACACAAGGCCCACAACGCAGGGCCTCTCGGATTTTTACCTGAGGTGTCAAAATGACACCTCAGATAAAAGTGAATTAATTCAGGACAAAGTAGGAAAACCTTTTGTCCAAAATTAATTTGACACCTGGAAGACCCAGATCTTTCATCAGATTCGGATCTTTCCAGGTATGGGCCTTGTGTGGATTGGGCCCGGGGATCACGTGTGTGATCCCTGGACCCAATCCACAGAGTAGTCTCAGGATTTCTGGGCTCTTGGAGCCCGGAAAACCCAAGGCAGCACCCACCCCATTCCAAACCCCCCCCCCCCCAGAAAAGCCTTTAAAAATACAATTACTTACCTGGCTACCATTAAAGTGGTGCCAAAGCTCTCCTGGAACATAGAAATGACATGTTAGGAAACGGGAGACAAGGGATAAAATTGCTCCTTCCCCCCCCTCCCAAAATGCCATTTCTACACGCCAGGAGAGCTCCAGCACCAATTTAATGGTGGCTGGGTAAGTAATTTTATTTTTAAGGTTTTTCTGGGGAGAGTTGCTGGCATCTAGACAACCCCCCCTCCCCAGGAAAAGCACAGGTTTTGGGAGGAGATGTGTGGAGTTTAACCCACATCCAATCAGATTTTTTAAACCCGATTGGGTGCATGTTAATGTCATGTGTGGAAGCAACCACAGTGTGATTCAGACACACATCCCAACTCCTGTACTGATGGTACTGATCTGGGTGCTGTAGTTCTAGATAGTAGCTTTTCCAAGATCCAAAGACAGATGAACCCTCAAGGGAAACAAACAAGTACATAATTCCCTCCGATAGCCATGCTAACCAGGTGATTATAGGAGTGGTAGTCCAAAAGTTATGGTCTTAATCAACTATTGATGGATTACTCTTCTATGTATCCACTCTTCTATGTATCCTGTAGCTGTTCTGTTTCAGCTAATGTATTATCAAGCATTCATGATTTGCAATTGTTCCCACTGGAGGGATTTTTATCTACTTATTTATGCAGTTCTAAACATCACAGCCTTGTAGTATAGTCAATATTAGTGTGGTTGTATTTTTATATTTTCAAGTAATGAAGTCTTAACAGATAATACTTGTTAGGGAAATCTGTATTTCTGGCCACATATGGCCTTGGAATTAGTAGCCAAAGTTTGTTTAACAAGCATGTTGCATGCAAAAGTTAAAAAAAGCAAAGGGCAACATATTAATACAAATCTTTTGGGATATAGCTATGCAAATCCCATTAATAGTAATGAAAGTCAAGCCGTTAATCCTAGGGCATTGAACTGAAAAACATTCCCCTAAGTGTCTAAAGCAATGTCATTTTCATATCAAGTAGCTGTGAGTATATTGATGTTGCTTTGTGAAATTTAGCAGCCAAGGAAGAAATTTCTACATGCGTAACAAGGGTGATGATGGTAAATTGTTCATCAGGGAACTTCACAGTTTGCTGTACATAATTTTTATTGATTAGAAAGATGTCAGGTGTGTAGAATTGGTTTAAAGGTGGCAGATCCTTGAGTTTCTTCCAGTTCATTTTCAAATTTCTTCTAAATATTTAATTAGCCATAAATTTTTCAGGAAAACTTCTGTTGGGATTTTTGATCAAGAATGTGTTTTCATGCATTGTCTTTTAATTTTACTTTCAAAGGTAAATGATACAGCTCCCTTGCTAATGCAGCTGTGTGAAGCAGATGGTTGGGAAAAAAACACTCCTAAGTTAAGATAAGGGGACATGGGAGAGATAAAGTAGCTCTCCGATATGTTGGTGCAGTTATTATTATTATTATTATTGACACAACGATGTTGTATGACACAGCAAACAAGATAGACATGCTGGATTTCATTTCACAAAACCACAAGTCGAACACTTCCCAAGTGTCTAGGACTGTGTGATGTATTTTCGGATGATGCGTGCAGATCCCAGCAGGGTGGCCTTTTGCAGTTGGCAGATCGTAATTTTGTCAATGTTTATTGTTTCCAAATGCCGGCTGAGATCTTTTGGCACTGGATGAAATATAAGGTTGAAATATCAATTCAGCCCATAGGTGATTTGGGCATCCTCTCACCTTAAGAGGAAGTCAAAGGCAACTCTCCACTAAACCAATCTTGCCAGGAAAATCATGTGATATATTCACCTTAGGGTCACCCTAAGTCAGAAATTACTTAAAGGCACAGAGTGATTACAATAACCAAAGACCTAAAATCCGTAGAAAGGAAAAATCTAGAAGTATTAAGAAAACACATGGAGGGGAAGTTAAAGTATTATAATAATCTGCGATTATCATGGTTCGGCAGAATAGCCCTAGTTGTGATGTCTCATGGGCCTTGTAGTCCCATTCCTAGTACTATTGTGGCAGACGAAGAGGATTATTATTATTATTATTATTATTATTATTATTATTATTATTATTATTAGGTTTATTTATATCCCGCCTCCATCTCCCCAAAAGGGGACTTGGGGCAGCTCACAGAAATATCAAATAAAAACAATAACAATATACAGTACATCAATGGACAAAACATGCACCAGATATAAAATCTAAACATTAGCCTATGATATAAAAACACACTTAATAAAACATAGAATTAAAACCAGCGAGGTTATAGCTCGCCATAGCTGGCAAGTCTTTTGTGAACATATTGACATTACACTGGTTTTTCCCATAGCAAATACTGTCACGTGAATGATATACTTGCACCTAAAAGATTGTGTGCGACATACATTTTGGGTGACAAATATGATATCTCCAGTAATTGTGTTTACTAAACAATTTACTTGAAATTTGTAAAGAATGCTGACAGATTGCCTCATCCTCAACATAAAAAATGTCTTTTCTTGCCAATAAGATAGTAAACCATGATGGGATTTTCTGTCTACAAGAACTTTTCTGCAACAAATGCATCGAGGAAAAACAATCTCAAATTGTTTGTTGTACAAACAAAACAATATAAAACACAAGTTATTTTCCCCCAACTATTCTTTTTTGCACTGACGTGTGCATGCCTTCAAATCACTTCTCAAATTATGGCAGCCCCATGAATTTCACCGGGTTTTCTTAGGCAAGGAAGATGAAGCGCTGGTTTTGCCAATACCTTCCCCTGAAATATAGGCTATTGATGACAAGATCAGACATAAATGTGTTAAATGAGGGCCTGTTCAACTTGGAAAGGAATGGGGTGGGGAGCAATCAGATGTGGAGCCAGCTGAGGCCAAGTGCCGAAACTTCCTCAGACTTCTCTTAGGTGAAATAACTTAGTTCCAAAGGCAATCCAACAATTGGGTTCTTCCCTGGCAGGCCATTTGCTGGAAGGTAAACCCAGAGCACTCCCACCCCAGTCCCAAGACTCTATAAGTGAGAACAAACTCTCAGGTCAGCCTCAAGAGAAGATGTGTTAAACATTCAAAAATAATCTAAAACCATCTTTCTTTAAACAAACCCTGGTGAGAAGAATCCTGCACTTTTTGTAATGCACACATTATTCTATCCAAAATTTACACATTGTTGTTTTGAGAAAAAACTGTATTTTTCTGTGAAAAATTATATTTCTGCACAGAACAAGTTATATGCAAAAATAATATATTACTGTAGAATATTTCTGTGCATTACCTCCTGTGCCTTCCATTCTGTACAGAATTAGCTGCCAGAATATTTCCATAACAAAGTAGGTGGATGATTGTAATTAAATCTAATTCAACCTATCACCCAACATTTAATGCTTTTATGGATAACATCTTTGTCTTCATCTTTGTCTCACCAGAAATCTAGGTTATATCTACACTGTAGAATTAATGCAGTTTGACACCACTTTAACTGCCATGCTATGGAATCATGGGGGTTGAAGTTTCCTGAGGCAACAGCACTATTTGCAGAGAAGGCTAAAGATCCTATAAAACTCCATCTCCCATATTCTATAGCAGTGGATTAAAATCTTTCTTTCCCCTCTTATATCTCTCTTTTTCTTCCCCATTTCTTGGTCTTTTTAATGACCCCCCTGGGTAATGCCTGATTGAAGAAATATTTTACCCTGTAAAAATTGGCAACAAGCCTGGGAAGTATATTGGGGCACAGAGGAAATGAAGCACACCTTCAAGCAGATTGAAGCATATGCATTATTAATTTTGTTATTTTCAAGCATATTAAATCATGTTTTACCTGAAACAAATAGCTGAGCTCTAATGACAGCCAAATAAACAAGGGAGAGGGCTGAGGCATGCTTCCGATTAATGAAGAAGATAGCATGATCCCTCCTGAGCTTTGATGCAGTGCTATAAATCTGTCTGGTAAAGCTTCATTCACTAAAACGATGGTGACCTCTTTAGATTTTATTATTCTCCCTCAATTAAGCTTTTTCAGCTTCCAACAATTTGCATCATCTGTGGATGACTTTTCATCTGGTTACAATGGTCAGAAGTCCTGAGCTAAATGTCAGAGGAACACACTGCTTGTACAAGCCAAGCAGTAACAATTATTCTTAGCAGATAATTTATGGGTCAAACTTCTTGCTTGTGTTTCTGGCAAGATGACTCTTTAAGATTGCTGTGACTGAAAGGTGGCCAAGAGAGGTGACTGGGAGTCTTTTGCAAGAGGGAGATGCTTGCTCATCTTGGGACTAAGTTATGCCTGGTAGCAAAGCAAAAATTCTGTTGATGTCAGTGAGACAAGTTAGTCAACCCTTAAGTCTTCTTGACTTCACAACAACTAAATGCAACTTTCCTATATAATTTTGAAGAATTGTTGCATATGATAGGATAAAGGTAAATAAAGAATGCAAAAAGAGAGATCCTAAGACGGAGGAAGATCCTTTCCATTGAAATCAGATCAGGTCCCGATCTTGACCTTTTGAAAGAACCAAAAAACCTGACTGTGGGACCAAGCTTTCAGAGAGTAGTCAGTGCAATAGGCGACTATGAAGAAATTGTAACATGATGGAAATGGCTCCTGGATTATGACTGGGTTTTATGTGGTTTTTAATGGTTGATTTTAATATATTGTTCTATTTTATTATTTTTACTGCTTTTAATGTATGAGTATATTGTATTTGTATGTTTATGTTTGTATGGCAATGAATTATTGCCAATTTGGAAGCCACTCTGAATCCCCTTTGGGGTGAGATAAGAGTGGGGTAAAAATATAGTAAATAAATAGTAAATCAAGAAGGGAAGAAGGAATTGAAAGTCAGGCATGGATAGGTTTGTATGATCCTTCAATAATAATAATAATAATTGTGCCGTTTTCTGGCATTGTATATTTCTGCCGCTTCTGTGACTGTTCATTTGTATTTTGATTTCATAGCCCACTTGTTGATGGATGTCCAGAATCAGCAGCATCCACCGTGGTCCTTTTTATCTTGGGTGACGACTGAGCCAGTATAGACTTTGTTTTGGTTTGATCTCCATAATGCTAATGGGTTAGGTGCTCTTAGTTCCACTCCTCAGCTGAGACCTCTCTGGCTTGGTTGGACCTGCCGGTAGTTACACTACCGCCAGCACAGCTCTCAATCATCATTGGAGCAGAAGACAGGAGCAGAATCCAAAACGATCTCAACAGATTAGAAACTAACAAAATGAAGTTCAACAGGGACAAATGCAAGATACTTCACTTCAGCAGAAAAAATGAAATGCAAAGATACAGAATGGGGGACGAAGCCTGGTTCGACAGCAGTACGTGTGAAAAAGATCTTGAAGTCCTCATGGACAACAAGTTAAACATGAGCCTACAATGTGATGCGGCGGCAAAAAAAAGCCAATGGGATTCTGCCCTGCATAAATAGGGGTATAGCGTCTAGATCCAGGGAATACTGTGTCCAATTCTGGGCACCGCAGTTGAAGGGAGAAGTTGACAAGCTGGAAAGTGTCCAGAGGAGGGCAACTAAAATGATCAAGGGTCTGGAGAACAAACCCCATGAGGAGCGGCTTAAAGAGCTGGGCATGTTTAGCCTGCAGAAGAGAAGACTGAGAGGAGACATGATAGCCATGTATAAATATGTGAAGGGGAAGTCATAGGGAGGAGGGAGCAAGTTGTTTTCTGCTGCCCTGCAGACTAGGACGCGGAACAATGGCTTCAAACTACAGGAAAGGAGATTCCACCTGAACATCAGGAAGAACTTCCAGACTGTGAGAGCTGTTTGGCAGTGGAACTCTCTCCCCTGGACTGTGGTGGAGGCTCCTTCTTTGGAGGCTTTTAAGCAGAGGCTGGATGGCCATCTGTTGGGGGTGCTTTGAATGAGATTTTCCTGCTTCTTGCAGGGGGTTGGACTGGATGGCCTGTGAGGTCTCTTCCAACTCTACGATTCTATGATTCTTTGATTCTATGGAGTAGTTCAGCCCCCCCTACAACGGCAAGGTGACACCTAGAGGGGGGTGACACCTACGGGGGAACACAACACACTAGACATCACAATTGTGGAAAAGAAAAAGGTTTGGATCATTGATGTTGCCATCCCAGGTGACAGTCACATTGATGAAAAACAACAGGAAAAACTCAGCCGCTATCAGGACCTCAAGATTGAACTTCAAAGACTCTGGCAGAAACCAGTGCAGGTGGTCCCGGTGGTGATGGGCACATTGGGTGCCATGCCAAAAGATCTCAGCTGGCATTTGGAAACAATAGACATTGACAAAATTATGATCTACCAACTGCAAAAGACCACCCTACTGGGATCTGCGCGCATCGTCCGAAAATACATCACACAGTCCTAGACACTTGGGAAGTGGTCGACTTGTGTTTTTGTGAAACAAAATCCAGCATATCTATCCTGTTTGCTGTGTCATACAATAATAATAATAATAATAATAATAATAATAATAATAATAATAATAATACATCAAGCCACAAAGAGAATTATTATTATTTTATTATGGCACAGCAAAAAAATTAATAATAATTCTCTTTGTGGTTTGATGTATTATTATTATTATTATTATTATTATTATTATTATTATTATTATTATTTTCTTACCCGTCTCTCCTTGTGGCTCAAACTGTGTTACAACATTGCTAAAAACACATAATCATCAAAACCCAGATCGGTTTTAAGACCAGAAAAAGGTATTACAGTAGAGTCTCACTTATCCAACACTCGCTTATCCAACGTTCTGGATTATCCAACGCATTTTTGTAGTCAAAGTTTTCAATATATCATGATATTTTGGTGCTAAATTCGTAAATACAGTAATTACTACATAGTATTACTGCGTATTGAACTACTTTTTCTGCCAAATTTGTTGTATAACATGATGTTTTGGTGCTTCATTTGTAAAATCATAACCTAATTTGATGTTTAATAGGCTTTTCCTTAATGCCTCCTTATTATCCAACATATTCGCTTATCCAACATTCTGCCGGCCCGTTTATGTTGGATAAGTGAGACTCTACTGTATATAACCCAAATTCGGGAACGTTAACAAGACTCATTGTATTTCCTATGAATATTGCTCAGCAGGCCAATATCCTCAATTTTTTCATTTAAAAAAAAGGCATAATCTGAATTTTGGAAACCATACCATTGAATATCATCACTTAAAAGTCAAAAAATTCTTCAACATTTTAATCAAAGTGAACACCTATCATGTTGCCTCAGTTCTGACATTTAAGAGAAACTCTTCATGCAAATACAGTATGTGCCTGAATTGTCAGAAAGGAATATCAAATGGCAAGAACAGAAACACAATGAAGCACATGATATTGACTGAAATCCTTCATGTGCATTTGTCTCAAGTGGAAATTAAAATTGAACTTGCCAACTTTGGAGTTTAGGAGTGATTGCATAGTGCATACTGACATATAAATACTAAATCAAAATTAAATGTCACATTAAAATAAACTTCCTACTGTTGTACTCCCTGTCCCCATAAATGTAAATTCAGTACTGAAATGCTAACAACTTCAGTGGTAACATCCTTGAACTGTCTTTTAAAATCAGATAGATTACTTTTCCAGATGATGGTGATGTGCTTTTGATATTTGACTTTGATATTTGATTTTTCTTTTGATTTCACCTTCCCATCATACTATATAAAATTTAAAGGTTTTTGTTGTTTGAGGGACAAGGGGAGGGAGAGGTAACAGATACAGAACTGAAATGCACATTGACAAATTATGTCAAATTATCGAGAACTGAAATTAATGATTACAACTAATTAAGGGAAATGACATAATGAAAACAGCACAAAAATCCTTACTGGTTTTTAAAAAAGAAAACATAAAATGGAATGTTCTTTATACTGAGCTCATTTCATTACAAAGTTTTCTCATTTACACTAGTGTTAGTGAAAGAGGGGGGAAGCACAGACTCTATTTGCAAATGAATTATGGATCAACCATTCTATTATTCATTACTTTCTCAGCAAAGCAAGTGTCTCACATATCCGTTATACAAGATCTTTAATCTTTACCCTCTGAATCATTGCCAAAACATACTGCCTTCACCACAAGTTTTTACACTTGGTTTGTTTGTGGATTACATATGCATACAAATTTGATATGATAAAATGGATTTTTTTAAAAGCAGCTTGGATATCTAAGGTGACAGGTTCTCTATTGCAATTGTTTCCAGTTTGTGTATTTGGTCCCTGTGGACCCTTGGGAAGCCAGTTTTGTGGAGGATTACATCTTAGACCAGTTTAGAGTAGTGAAGCACTACACAATTCATTGGAACCATATTTAAAATAAAACTCCCATGTGGATCACCAGGGCCATAGCCAGAAAAAAATTCGGGGGGGAGGGGGGGGGTTGAAACAAATCATGAAGAGTAGTTCCATAACGCAAAATAATTTAGAAATCAGGCTCCATCGATAAACTTCAGTAGACACTCAAGACTGATAAATCTCATGGGGATTTGGTTAATCAGTTAACATTCATGAGTAAACCAGGTTTTTAAAAAAATCTGAAAAAATTTGGCAGTTGAACCCTTAACCTCCCCCCCCTCCCCCTTGGCTACAGCTCTGTGGATCACCAATACTATTGTCCTTGGCCAAGAACCTTCTATGGGTACATCCAATATAGTTCAATGCCACTTCAATTGCAGTGGCTAGATCTATGGAATCATACAAATTGTAGTTTTACAAGATCTCTAGCTTTCTCTGCAAAGAACACTGATACTTCAGCAAACTAAAAATTCCATGTTTCCATAGTACTGTGCCACAGCCATTAAGGTAGTGTCAAAGTTTATTAATTCAACAGTGTAGATGCATCCTATATGTACTCTCGTGTAAATTTCATTTAGCAAAGGTTCTTGGCAGCTTCAAATAAAAGTTCATTGCTTGCATATTTAGGCAGTTTTATGGCTCCTATTAGTCACTGATATGGTGAGTAATTTGTTCTCTGAGAGCCACTCTGTGAATTTCCCAAGTCAATTTCACATCCAAACTCTTTTTCTTTTTGTGTTTTTTGCTTCTGTCTATATTATATTAACAGTGGTTTAGTTGGTTTTTTTTAAAAGAAACACAAAAATGAGACAAAGAAGATAAGAGACTGCCCATTCAATTTAAATAAATTTCTCATTTTTTGTACTATGCAGTTGATTCAGACTGTGTTCACATTACGTTTGTAGACACAAAACTATTCCTTATAAAGTCAACAGACAACATTTATTTTCATTTCCCTATTACATTCATTTTTGAAACTGTAGAATAATGCTTTTGTGTGTGTATGTGCATACTTCACTCTAACATACACATGTTTTGATGCTGATTTCCTTAATAGACACATTTTATGTCCATTTTTGAACCAGTAGCTGGACCACAAAACTAAAGAAAGCATATGTGCATTCTATAAATTCGGTGCACCTAAATTGGATGGGGATGCCAAAAATACAGAGAGACTCACTCATATACAATTTCTTTACTGAAATTAACAAGAAATTGAAACAAAGGATTGCATTAGGCTCATTCAAATGTTTCAGAAATTCAAAGAGAAAGACTCAGAGGGAACCTGAACATAGCTGATTTCTTACTAGGAAATCGGCTAAGGAAATGAACAGATTCAGGAAATAACTGGTTGTATAATGCCAGAGATTACCCCAGTCCTTCTGCGTAGTTCCTGTAATCTGAATCGTTAGAACAGTAAGAAAATTTTGAAATATGGCAATCTGCACTAGAACTGAATAGAACCAATCTGATCTCACCATAGGTAAAGGTTTCCCCTGACGTTAAGTCCAGTCGTGTCCGACTGTGGGGGTTGGTCTCATCTCCATTTCTAAGCCAAAGAGCCGGCATTGTCCGTAGACACCTCCAAGGTCATGTGGCCGGCATGACTGCATTGGAGCGATCTCACCATAACCTGATAAAAATCAGTCACCTAAATAGTCATTTAAGATTCATTTGCAGAACCCTAATTAGAAATCAGCAATAAGCAACAATCCTTCTCGAAATATCAGGTGAGACCCTCAAGAAACAAAAAGTACACAAAATTATGGTCTAGGCAGTATTTTCCATACAGATTTCAGAAGCTGACATAGTCACCATTGCCAAAACCATTTATTTCACCTCTTCATTAATCATATCATTCATTTCATCCCAATGTCCTATGTAATGTTAGCTCCTACTCAAATTGAAGTCCTGTCAGACTACACAGAGAAGCCACTGAAATCCACAAGCATGTGGACAATTTCAATAGAAAGGAGGAAACCATGAAAATGAACAAAATCTGGCTACCAGTATTAAAAAAAATCTAAAATCAAAACAGTAAAACAGTAAATTCCTCTGAAAACAGAGGAATTCCAGACATGAATCAATCAGGGGTAGCTAACACCTTCGAAGAAAGGATTCCCCAGGCAGGAAGAAGCCAGGACGCGAGGCTGGCAAGGCCATTAATGCTAATCAAGGTGATTAATTACAACATTTGCACTGGCCTCCAACAGACAAGAGTTCTTTCTTCCACCTTAGATCTTCCACAGATATATAAACCTCCCATGCTTAGTTTTCCAATATACCTCACAACCTCTGAGGATGCCTGCCATAGATGTGGGCAAAACATCAGGAGAGAATACTTCTGGAACATGGCCATACAGCCCAGAAAACACGCAACAACCCTGAAGTCCTGTTTGCTACACTGTGAAACTGCCACTAATAAAAACATGTCATTTGTTAAATTATGATGAGGAACACATGGGCATTTCCCATAGCAAATAGATCAAAAGGTGTATTATTCTTTCTATAATTAGATTCTGAAAGAATACCTGAGTTATTGTCATTTTGAAGGCTAATTATTGCAAGGAAATGTGGTCCTGAGTAAAGGGAGGAAAAGGGAGGAAAGGCAAAGTTGAGAATTTCCAGTATTTATCCTCAGGTTCATGAGATGAAGACACTCATAGGTAATTTCAATTTATTTCTATCTCCAGTCAGCTGGAAGTTGTGATCCTATACTGTTTTCTTCTTCCAGTGATCTCTAACAGTATACAACATTGTGCATGCACAGCCAGGACCAGCCATAACATCACAGAGCATGGAGGCCACTGAACAAGCAAGCAGAAAGTCACTCAGCCTGGACTCTAGGCTTAGTATCCTGCTAGAGTACTGCCCTTACTATTTCATTGCAATAGATTCAGCACCTTCTACATAGCCATTAGTTTGGAATATAGGGGTATTATCCTGTACTTCATCCAGCAGATTGTCATGGTTTAACAGAGATTTAAGCCCTGTTCTCCAGAGTCATAGCCCAGTACTCAAACCACTACGCTACCCTGGCTGCACAATTAGGACACCCTTATCACAAGCAGGAGCCAATTTCATCCTATCCAAGCTACTCTTTTTATTGATATTTTTCTGGCATAACCAGCATCACAGCATGGCAAGTGATAGAGTCACAAGGATTAAGAAATACATCTCCCCAAGTGAGATGAACTAGGATCACTCATCTCCATGGTTCCCATATTAGGCTTGCTATTTTACTGATTGCATTCAATTAATTCTTACATACTTACATTATTATCACTCTCCTATCTGGTGTTTCCTCTAAGGAACTTGACATAATGGCCTTATGCCATTATTTTGGTATAACACCAGCCTGACAAGTTAAACAGAGATATAGCAGCTGGCTCAACAAAATCTAGTAAGCAGGAATTTCAAACATACACTCATAATCAAACAGTAGCCCCCTGACCTTTTCATTTCATGTGAACCAGCATCAATGCCAGTTTTTCATTACAGCACATCATGGCCTCTTCTTGCGCTGTGCATTGGCAGACACATTGAATGCATGTTGGCATACATTATGAAAACAAATATACTTGTAGTCATCATCATTTTGAATTAATAGAATTGAATTTCAGAAAAGCCGAAGCTTTTTTCAGGAATATTGCATTAGACAGCCGATTCCCATAGTTAACTTTATGCCTAAATACTCCTGCATGCTAATTGTTTCTTTTCTAGTTCATTTTGTCAGAATAAATTAATTAAAACATGGGGCTGATTATCATTTCACTTTATTTACCCACACTAAATAATGTGCAATAAAATTAACGGCTGCAATTTTTTTTTGATACCACATTGGAAAGTAGTTTTAGTTCCCTTCCTTCTGATTGATTTGCAGCTGCTATATACAACTATATACTTTTACTACTTTCGCTAAATCATCATTACAAATTGGCACAGGAGTTGTAAGTCTCCAAAGCAGCTATAGCACAGTATCAACCCTGTATCAAGATTCGTCAGAACCAATTTGTCAAACGGTACTTTATCATCAAAGTATGAGTAAAATTCATAGGTGCACCCACCAAAAGAAGACCAAACAAGAAATCCCATATAAATGGGGGTTGGAGTAGTCCGTTTATCCACTCCTGAGTTGCCCTCATAACCCATGTTCATGCCTACCAAATAGATTCCTCCAGGATTTATGGTGCACCTGTAATTAGATGTTGCTGCTCTCATTCTCATTTAGTGTTTCATCGAATGCAATATCTGAGAATACTCTGGGGGCCATGTCAACCATGTCATAAAAATAGGCTTTGAATGTAATGGAAATCTATTGGAAACTTAGGCCTTTCAACTGTTGTGAGACATTTCCCATCAGTTCAAGCCAGCCTGGCCAATGGGGAGAGACAATGAAATATCCAAAATTTAATAATGAAGCCACATTTTTTCCTATGCTGGTTTAGTGAGGGAGGGGAGGAAAAGCAGACAGAATACAATTCATATATATTTAAAGAAATGTATAATCCATATAAATCTAATTATGTCACACATACATACATACATACATACATACATACACACACATAATTCATGGTCAATATGCAAGCAAGCATTACTTATAATCTGAATATTATTTAACTAACTAATATTATTCTTGTCAAGTAGCCAAACAATATTTTTGATTCTGGTCAGGTAAGCAATTTATTCCCTGATGTGAGTTATTACTCAGGTGTTAAAGTCATGAATCTAATTTGTGGTTTCAGATGAAGATTCTGAGGACCAGGAGTAGAACTAGAACTTTGCCACAGAGATCGGTTTGAGATAAGATAATCAGCTGAGATTTTGCTAAATGGTGGGATGCAGAACTCAACTTTGCTGAGTGGCAGAAGCAGCCAGAGGGTCAGAACTGTACTTTAGAACTTCTGCCTGGGCCAGCCTCACAGTTGTGCAATCTCACCTGAAGCCAGCAGCAGATAAAAAAAGCCATCACTGGCCCTCTGTTGCACCCTGTCTTGTAGATGTGCAGCAGGTGGTGTTTGTATTAGAAACACCATCGCCTTTGTTAGTTTTTTTTTGGTTCGGGAAGTTTTACCGTTGTTTTTGCAAGGGTTTGGTGGTTTTGGAGGGTCTTTTTGAGTTCAGGGTGGGTTGGGCTATTTTAATTTGGGTCTGTGTGCTGTGTCAGACTGGAACGGGCAATACCTGTGGAGTAGACAAGCCCCGGTGGTGAAGTGTGTTAAAGCACTGAGCTGCTGAACTTGCAGACTGAAAGGTCCCAGATTCAAACCCCAGGAGCGGCGTGAGCGACCGCTGTTAGCTCCAGCTTCTGCCAACCTAGCAGTTTGAAAACATGCCAATGTGAGTAGATCAATAGGTACCACTCCGGCGGGAAGGTAACAACGCTCCATGCAGTCATGCCGGCCACATGACCTTGGAGGTGTCTACGGACAACGCCGGCTCTTTGGCTTAGAAATGGAGATGAGCACCAACCCCCAGAGTCAGACACGACTGGACTTAACGTCAGAGGAAACCTTTACCTTTACCTAGCTCTAGTCAAGCTCTAGGCTCTGGGTTCATATGCAATCCACCTATGTTAAGGCAATAAGATCTTGGCACTATAGAACTTTTACCAACATGGATAGCGACATCTCACCATCACAAGAAAAAACAATCCTATCTACCTCCCCAAGGACCTCATACCACAATCCCCCCCCCACACACAAAGACCTGGGCTGCATTCCTGTGCCTAAACAGTATCCAGAGGACTCCTTATTTATGATGACCTGTGAGTCTCTTGGAGGGCATAAAGACTGGGGGTGGACATAATGGGGAGGGAATCAGAAGGCAGGTGCGAGAGGGGGATAGTAACCAAACCCGTATAGGTCCTTTTTAACTTGTGGAATTGTGCAATATAGTAATTATAATTCTTCCATCACCTTAAACACTCTGACTCAGACACTACGTCAGCCCTGTTGGCTTGTCGCAAACTGCTTATTACGTTTAATGTGTTAATTGTTTACTAATATTAGATCTATTAGTAAACATGTCCTAAATGTTTGATTTATATAATTAAATTTCTAATTTTGTAATTTTTGAGTTGTTCTATAAGTATACATGATTATGTTTATTTTATTGTTTATGATTTGATCTGTTACGTTTTCAAATGTATTTTTGGCATTGAATTTTGCCATTATTATGTTATAAACTGCTCTGAGTCCCCCCAAGGGTGAGAAAAACGGTATATAAATGCAATAAGCAAATAAATAAATAAATAAATGTTATAGCTCTGTGGCTCTTTATATTCTTTTTCAATCTGATATTCACCCCAGTTCATTACTAATTATTTCTTTTCATATTCCATACTGTTAATACAGAATTTAAAATAATATATAACACATAACGATACTGACTACAATGTTCTAACGTTTGGGTGAGGATGTTACCAAAGTAGCTGCTTTTTCGAGAATGTAGCAATTGCTACTGTTCGGATATGCAGAGGTACTGTTTTTTTTATTTCAGATTGTTTTTAATAAATAAAATCTACATAAAACTGAATAATGCTTAATGAAAACAAGCAAAACCTAATCCAAGCTACCTGGAGATACAGTATATAACAAAAATACAACTAATAAAATTGAAAAGAAAAATATAATTTCCAACTATCTCATCGCTTAAGATCTATCTTATCTATAAGTCACATTTTACCTAAATAGAGATGTCATATATATGGATAAAACCAGCAATCATGAAATGTCCTACTGGGCCGTCACCTTTCCCTCTGTGTCACGACCACCTCTCCCCACTAATTATAGAGCTTCCTGAGGACACCTCGCCATCACCTCTTGTATCAGATGAGATCGTAATGGTGCACCCACACAACCAGCAAAGAGGGGATAGAATGAACCCTCCTTCTTGCTGATTGAAGAAGCTTCTCATTGTGACCTCAACAGACATGACTGTGACAGCCCAGCATTTGCAGAAAGCTCTATTGTAAGGAGCTGGTGGGGAGATTATGTTGATACAGAGAAAACTCATCCTGAAAAATTATGTGGAAGTCACATTTCACCTAAATAGAGATATCATATTTACGGATAAAACCAGTGATCATGAAATGATCTTCATTTTTTTTTTCCAAAAAAAGAATAGTCAATTAAGGGTTTTTCAAAAATATTGTTACTGGTTTTAATTTAATCAGACAGACAGTTTATCCATTTCTATGTTTTCATTATAAAGGCAGTATTTGATAGAGCCTGGGGGCATTTTTATTTAAAATGTACTTTTAAAAAAAAAATTAAAAAGGAAGATCGACATAATTAATTAAAAGGATGTGGGAGCAAAGGCAGGAATTCCTACCTCTTTAAAGCTAAAACTCTAATATGAATTCCTATACTTGGTCTAACTAGGATGAATAAAACATCTTCAGTACATTTTGAAGTAAATTCAAAGCAAAGCATGCTATGTGACGTAATATGTGAATAAAACAGATGATGTGCCAGGATCTGACTCAGGGATTTAAGTTTAATGGGGTTAGAAGTGTAGCTTCATGGCATCAAAAGGTAGCCCAGACCCATCAATCTATCTTTAGTGTAAATATAGAAATCACTCAAGCCATGCTGCATTGGGAATTCTGGAAACAGCCGCTCCAAAAGGTAACTTATCCAAGTGTGGTTTACAGCTCACTCTGTCCCTTATGCTAAAATGATGCTAGGTTTTAAAAATTTTCTTCCTGTCAGTATTTAATATATTGATATAATACAACAATTATATTGCTGTCCCTTATCATGCTAAAATGATGCTAAGTTTTAAATGTTTTCTTCCTTTCAATATTTGATGTCATACAACAACTACGGTATATTGCTGTATAAGCAAGAAAATTGTTAAGTCCCAGTTAGGCTTCTATTTCTACTAAATTAGAATATGAGACATTTTTATGCAACCTGCTTCTTCCAGACTTTGTTTTTAAATGCTTACATGTTTCAACTTACTATGTGTGTTTTAAAAGAAGTCTCGATTTCATCTCCATATGCTTCCTCAATATAAATCAGTTTATAATAGCATTTTCCTCAAAGCATACAATAAAAAAACAAAATTGATAGTTTAACTGTTTCCAGAAAATTAGCCATGATGGTCTTCATTACAATAAAACCAACAAAGAATATTGTAACACATTTTTATGGCATACGCATCCTCATTACACGCACAGTGTGGTACCCTCCATTCCAGGTACATAATAGGGTTTACCCAAATGTTTCACTTAACATCATGGAACATTCACTGACTTTGATAGTTAAGTCTGAATGTCTGCAACTCTTTCATGAGTCTGGAGAGGGAAAGCATGTGAGATGTTACTTACTATAATTTTCAAGTGACAAAAAAGAAAAGGAAAAGATGGAGACCATTCAGCCATTTCATCAAAAAGTACATCCTACTTCCTTCGTGTGCACACAGAAAGGTTGAGAGACGAAGTGCAAGAAAGAGCTCCTGCCTCCATGGGAAGCCCACAAAGTTCACTAAAATTCTCCAGTCACCTTTTCTGAAGAATGAAAAGCCACTGAAAATGATTAGGAGTTTTCCTAGAATATATATCATAACGTTGAATTGAGAGTGACTAATTCAAAGCAGTGAGATTCCAGGGTGTGCTGTAGAAAAAAGTGGGGAGAATATTTCATTGCAGTAAACAGGTCTGAACTTGTTGGTTACTTGTAATTCACCAGTGGCGCATTGGAGTCTCCCAAGCCTTTAAAATCAATAACATAATGTCTTAATAGAATACGAACAATTTCAGACAATGCATTACCCTACCTTATTTATTAAATGTCATGATGGCTTCACAGGATGTCCATCTCCCCTTACATCCCTCCCCTGTTTTTGTAGTGCTTCATTCATCAAATCCCTTCCCAATGAAATAGAAAAAGATGGAATTGCTGTCCAGTAATTTCTAATTGCTAGTGTGAAGAGCTCTGCATCCCGAAATGCTCTAAAATGAACTTATACTCGGTTATGAATGTTGCAATTTCAGCTTTCAATTTGTGCTCTTCAGATCTTGAAGAAGGGTACTTCTAGAAGATAACATATATATCATATTAGAAAATTATCAGGTGAATGAATACTTGATATTGAGGTTAACTTTATTAGATTCTGCAATACTGTTGCTCCTATAAACCTGAAGACACAGCAGACATTTGGATCTGCTGCATTCAAAATTATATCTAGCATTGTTAATATTTGTTTAGTTTGTAATCTCTATTTTCTTCTGTTTCCATCTCTCAAGACAGCTGCACATTTTGGCTAAAGATGGAGATTTCAGAGTAATTATAGATTTTATTACCGAAATTTTTGCCCAGTTCATTTTTATGATTTTTATTTTTATGATTAAATTATGTTCTATTAATGTTTGCCATTTTACCCTTGCATGTTAATGTCTAATATTTTATATTTGCACATGATTTTTGTTATTTGATGTCTTTTATGTTTTTATTTTATTGTCTCAGGCTTGACCCCATGTAAGCTGCCCCGAGTCCCCTTGGGAGATGGAGGCAGGGTATAAAAATAAAGTTGTTGTTGTTGCTGTTGTTGTTGTTGTTGTTATTATTATTATTATTATTATTATTATTATTATTATTATTAACTAAGATCAACCCAATAAATCAAGAAAACCTATGTTACGTGTTCAGTGGGTCTGCTGTAGCTAAGGGCTCTTCCAGACAAAGCTAAATCTCAAGAAGAACCAGGATATTAAATCCCATTTCCTCCCAGGATTAGTCCCCAACCCAAACCTTGGGTTTTCCCTCAGGGGGTAGATATATGCTCTCCCATATCAATCAGAAATTAACCTGGCATCCAGCACCCCTAGCCCCTCATCCACCCCCCTCAAACTTACCTGAGGGACCTATTGATAACATAGACCCCTCTGGAAAGCTCTCCTGGCATGCAAAAATGATGCACCAGGAGGTGGGGGATTTCCCTCCTCTTCCCCCCACATCCTGACGTGTTATTTTCATGCATCAGGAGAGCTCTCCAGAGGAGTGTGCATTGTTGGCAGGCCCCTCAGGTAAGATTTTTGGAGGAATAGGGGCTAGGAGGGGAGGGGGTTCATCTCACTCCTTCAGGGTCTTTGAGCCCCAAGAACTGGGATCTCTGTGGGGATTGATCCCCAGGACTGCAGAAGCAGTCCCAAGAATCAGTCCGCAGAGGCCCTCACCTGGAAAGATCCAGACCTTAGCTTAAGGTTCAGATCTTTCCAGGTATTTTATTAATTGGGAGAAAGCTGGGAAATCACAGTTTCCTCTGGATTAATTCGATTTTACCTGAGACATCATTTGGATGCCTCAGGTAAAACTGAAACAGCATTTTGGGCCAGTTTGGAAGAACCTTTAATCTATCAATTAGATATCCAGAGAAGGGTGACTAAAATGATCAAAGGTCTGGAAACCACACCCTGTGGGAATGACCTAATGAGTTGAGTATGCTTATCCAGGAGAATAAAAGGTTATATGATAGCCTTGTTTAGATGTTTAAAACAATGTCAAATTGAAGATGGAGCAAGATGGTTTTCAACTGCTCCAGACTATGCCTTGTCTACACTGGTTGCCTATGTCAAGTCTGAAGCATTGTTCTCTAACTGTGATAACAGCAACATGCATTGAAGTGAATCCTCTGTATTGATGTGCCTTGAGGTGAATCCTCTGTACTGATGTTCAGATGGCCCAGCTGGGCCAAGGCCACATTGTCCTACTGGGCCATCACCTTTCCCTCTATGTCACCACCACCTCTCCCCACTAATCATAGAGCTTCCTGAGGACACCTCGCCATCACCTCTTGCATCAGATGCGATCGTAATGGTGCACCCACACAACCAGCAAAGAGGGGATAGAATGAACCCTCCTTCTTGCTGATTGCAGAAGAATCTCATTGTGACCTAGACAGACATGACTGCGACAGCCCAGCATTTGCAGAAAGCTCCATTGTAAGGAGCTGGTGGGCAGACTATGATGATACAGAGAAAACTCATCCTAAAAAGTTATGTGGAAGATGGAAAAAGTGATTCTTGTTATTCCAAAGGCTGCAACATGAACCAATTGCAATTAAATTGCAATAAATCATATTCTATCTAAACATTAGGAAGAACATCATGATGCTAAAAGTTTTCAACAGTGGGATGGATTACCTTCAAGGGGAACAGACTTTTTGTCAGATTTCTTTAAGCAGAGATTGGATAACCATCTTCTCAGTAGTGTTTTAACAATGGATCCCCATGTGACAAGGGCTTGAACTAGATGGCCCTTGTGTTCCCTTCCATCTCTATGATCTTACAATCTGAATTATTTCTGCACCCCTCATGTAAAATCAGATAAATAAGTCTTCACTGAAAAATATCTGCTTTGTTAGGTTTTGGCTTTGGCCTTAGCTTTTCTTTTTAACCCCACCCCTGACAAATTCTCCCATCCATTGAAACCATTTGGTTGTCATGATTCAAAATCTCAGTATTTTCAGTAGGGCAATCCTTTGCTTTCCCATATCATTTTGGCCAGAATTACATTTTGCATTATAGTCCTTGATTGTGGCACAGTCTTCATTCTCCCTCCCCCGCCTGATACTTTCTTATTTTTTAAAAAAGGTGGAACAGAGTCAATGCATAATTATCCAGCAGTGAGTTTGTTCTTATTCTTTTTCCTGCCTCCTGCAATCTAGTGATTATGTGACTGTTGCATTTAGTTTTGTTAGCGTATTCTATACAGACAAGGACAGAAAGCTACAGAAAAGGAAAACAGAAAGGGAACAGGGAAAATTCAATAGGGAATGAACTGGTAATTACTTGTTCATAGAAAATAATTTGAAATGTATCTGTCTCATTTGCTTTGATGAAGTTGCTATTCCAAAGGATTAGGGTGCCATTAAGAGACCGAACACCAAGCCAATTCTGTGAACTTTAACTCAGGTGAAGGAAGCTGAGGAGGGAATTGAAGGCAAAGGCACAACAGTGACAGCGAAACCTGCCAGAAATGTGTGAATTAAATGTAGAACCACATTGTGACAATAGCCCAGGGTATCTGTTCATGTCTTAAGATAGGCGTTACTCTAGTGTAAATTCTGATTGTTCTTAACTTATCTGACCACTTCAAGATTATATTTTCTAAAAGAATATGGTGACTTCTTTTTCCTAAAGAGTTTCTGAGCAGAATATCTTAATATTTTCTTACAATAATGATAGATACCATTGTTAGGAGGACTCCTCTGTAGCAGATATTGAATGGTCCTGAGCATGGTAGCAGTCTTATATAGGAATACTGCATCAGCAAACAGATGTACTGCTGGGAAATATCCATGCAAATTTTTGTTATAAGGAACTATGTGCTAAATCTTTGCTGTTATGGCTCTACCAAGACAAAGAGTAAATCCATAGCATGAGGTAAGGATTCAGAATTAAACTATTTATATTAAAATACAATAGGATATTTCTGTAACTAAGATGAAAATAAAATATGATAGCATTCCCAATTCTATGCACATAGGCCCATTGGACAAGCAGTTAAAAGCTTTCCTTAACACTAGCAATGGAACTAGCACACAGATTGGGTTTTTCCAAGAGGAAGGTCATGGCTATAAGTTTCAAGATGAAATTCAGCAGGGATGCTCCTCCTGTTTTCTGACTTCTTCAATTTTAGAGATTCACCTCAATCTGCCAATTAGTACAGCTGGCCCTGACTATTGTGAATAGTCATGCCATCGTACAAATGATACAACAGAGTCAGAAAAACATACCGAAAGAGGCAATCAAAATTATCGTGAACAACTCTCTTTTGAAGAAATCTTACACCAGTTCTTAGGATTTGAAAAGTGCTGTGTTGATGATAAAGAGGATGGTGATGATGATACACAGAATGTTGACAGGAAGATGTTTTCCACCTCTTCATATGCTCTTACATTCTAACTTTTATTCTGTTTGTATCTCAAAACAGAATAATCCTGAATAAAAACACTAAAGAGTTGAAAACTAGAGGTTTTCTTATTTTAAATGCAAAGCTGTTGCTAGGTAATTAGAAATAATTATTCAGTCACAAAAGCACTCATGGCACGCTTCTAATTAAATAATGTGTATTTGCTTTTGTAAACACATGTTCTATTTTATTTCCTAAA
The DNA here is from genome assembly GCF_035594765.1 of Anolis carolinensis. Taxonomy (NCBI): domain Eukaryota; kingdom Metazoa; phylum Chordata; class Lepidosauria; order Squamata; family Anolidae; genus Anolis; species Anolis carolinensis. Next base: position 63,697,913 of record NC_085845.1, read on the forward strand.
CATCTCTTCGGTTTAGCTCTGGTATCAAGTTGTGAGTAATATCACAGCTGTTGTCCAGATGAAATAAATGGCAATCAGATCTATTCATTCATTCACTATTCATTAACAGTATTTATTAATCACTTTTTCTGCCCTAAAGGGCCCCTGAAGTGAAATGGAGTAAAATGGATCAAATTGTGATACTTTAAAAATCAATCAAATTTGCATATATTGTTTTTACTAATTTGCTCTTTGTTCGGGGGCTCTTTGGGCTTTGATGGCAACGTATCAGTTTATAAAAAGAAACATGTTAGTGGAAATTACACCAGTGGTCCACAGTAAACTATATTAACAAACAATTTGTTTAACCTCCCTTATACTTAAGGTCTAGAACCTAATTTCAGACCTTTTGCCCACATCCACTAATGAGCAAGAAGAATATCACTTCTCAGATGTCCAAGCACACTAGACAGAGAAAGTACAATCAAAAGAGCAACGAACAAAAGGACAATGTCAATTCACCAAAATGCAACTTATATGGAGGAGCTCAAGCTCTTGGACCTGTCAGGACCCAGACTGCGGAGCACCAATAACCATGCGCAGAGACCAGAATCTATCTAATATCTTTATTAAGGAAATATATAAAGTCAATAAAAATAAGTGTAGAATAAAGTTCAGAAGTAGACCTTTCAGGAAAGGTCAAATATAGTCCAGGGAAACAATGTCCAATATGAGATATTAAAGTCCAAAGTTGTAATCCAATAACCGAAACACACACTTTGCCAAGCAAGTGAGGGGAAAAGACAAGGTCCTTTAGTCCATGGAACTTGATGCAGGCTGGAGAGCAATCAGATTCTTGGCAAACAAGGCTTGATTCAAGGCAACAAGAAACGAGGAACAAGAACAGGGTCCGTGGCGAAAATCCGTGGCGAGGTCCGGGGAAACAAGGCAGGGCTGGAACGAGAGCAAGGTCCTGGAAACTAGAGTAGCGTAGTCCACACACAATCTACTCCCGAAGCTGACGAATTGACTCCGCAAGGATTCCTTTGTGGCAAACACCTATATAGGATCTTGTTTTCCCGCCAAAGAACACTTTCTCTGGGGAACAAGAAACGAAACCTATTCTGTGTCCAGATGCAGGACTCCTTAAACTTTCCCAAGGGAAACAGACTTAATCATCTAATTGTCTGGCAGCGATCCTGGCGCTCCTGCGAGTCGCCTCCCGAGCGCTTCTATCTTGATTATAATAAAGGCGGCGAGAAAATGGGGGAGATTTCTGCTCAAGGCTTGTTTGGCTGACTTCTTGTGGGCAAACATCTTGCAGCTGCAAGGGCTCCAAATCCGGCAGAAACGGTGGGAAACCCAAGTTTTCCTCTTCATCTGTCACAACAGTACTAGGAACGGGACTACATGGCCCATGAGTCATCACAGGACCTGAGTTCAGTTAGAAGCAGTAATAGCCTCCTAGCATCCACACCATGCCAGCAGCAAAGAAAAAGTCTGGTTCTAAATTTCTGTAAAAGATATGAAATGTGTCAAAGTGTTATTCCTCGGCTTTGTCAGGGAGATGACCATGAAATGGGACAGCCCCAAAGAAAGGCTATATGGAAAAAAGATGAAGGTTGATGCATTCTTCATCCCTACATGCCACTTATGTTCCCCAAAAGGAAATTCATATGGCAACACCCTTTCAATGCTCCAGAAAGCTGCTTTTGCAGAGATAGGTATAGAGGAGATCACATTCACACTCACAAGATGATTTGATCTCTCTCATACCCACAGCATCCCTTTTAAAGAATGTATTTATTAATTCTTTATTAAAGTATTTATTAATTGTAAATAATGCATTCATAGAATATTACCAATGCATCTCCTTCCCAAAAGAAAATCCTGTGCTAATATTAATATTTGCATTTCTAAAAATAATAAAGGAATGACTATTTTAAGGGTGGATTCTTTTAGGAAACATAATGTTGCTTTCCAAATTACATATTTTTAAAAATATATAATTTTAAATATGTGTTGATAGTGTGTGTGAGCATGCACTGAGAACTCCATCAGATTGTTCAGTTGGAGTAGTATATCAATCCAACTATATCTCTCAAGTAAAACATAGAGCAGTAATGAGTCCTGAAACTGAGCAGGAAAACAGACAACAAACAACAACTTTGCCCAATGAAGTCCCAGCACGGTTTTCAGTTCAATCTACTCACAGTACTACTGTTCAAGATAAACAAAGTTTATTTTGAGTGTCAGTATTCTTGAGAAATTCACAATCATGCAAACAATGACAAAATGCACATGGGCAATATCTATTGCAATCATGGAAATTCTTATCTGGCTACATTTTGTGCTGGTCTATGTTATTGTTAAACAGAATGTTGGAGTCATAGAATTATAGAATAACTGAGTTGGAAGAGACCACATGGGTCATCTATTCCAACCCCCTGCCATGCAGGAAAAGCACAAAGTACCCCTGACAGATGGCTATACAGTCTAATTTAAAAGCCTCCAAGGAAGGAGCTTCCACCATACTCCGAGGCAGAGAGTTCCACTGTTGAACAGCTCATACGGTCAGGAAGTTATTCCTAATGTTCAGATGGAATCTCCTTTTCTGTAATTTGAACTCATAGCTCCAAATCCTAATTTCCAGGGCAGCAGAAAACAAGCCTATTCTCTCTTCCTTATGACATTATTTTACATATTTATATGTAGCTATCATGTCTTCTCTCAACCTTTTCTTCTGCAGGCTAAACATACCCAGTTCTTTAAGACACTCCTCATAAGGCTTGGTCTCCAGACCCTTGATCATTTTAGTTGCCCTCCTCTAGACACCTTCTATATCTTTTTTGAACTGTGGTGCCCAGAATTAGACACAATATTCCAGCTGAGGTCTAACCAAAGCCGACTTCCCTCTAGCTAGTAGGGTTGGGCAAATTTTTCATATGTCCGTTAAATTCGTTTCAAATTCGGATCTATAGCACTTTTGAAGCGAGTTTTGATACATCTGCTCACTGCCTTCCTAATATTATGAATTTGAATCAAAAGGCATCTATTTTTTCATCTGTCTCTGATGTCTTCAGATGTAGCTGTAGCCCCGCTGAGAGGTGAAGCCATGTTGGCATGCCTCTCAACCAATCAGGGTGGAAAAAAGAGAGAGGGAGAGGCGGGGCATCGTTCTTGTAGCGTTTTAAAAAATGTTGTTTGAAAATTCCCAAAAAATCAGTGGATGGGTCAAACATTACGAAACTTGATAGACAAAGAGTGGTGAATTTTTGCTTCGATTGTGGCAAATTTCATCCCAATAGCTTTCAAAAAGCAGGAGAACGAAGCCTCTGAATTTTCCCCATTTATAAAAGCATTGGGCTGAAGCAGACATTTCTTCAATAGTACTATGCCTGCTTTAAAACTACAATTCCCAGATGTCCCAGGCCTTCTCTCCTCTTAACATTCCCCACCTCCTTTTGTCCTCACTTAGAATCATAGAATCGTAGAGTTGGAAGAGACCTCGTGGGCCATCCAGTCCAACCTCTTTCTGCCAAGGAGAAGGAAATCTCATTCAAAGCACGCCTGACAGATGGCCATCCAGCCTCTGCTTAAAAGCCTCCAAAGAAGGAGCCTTCACCACACTCCGGGGAAGAGAGTTCCACTGCCGAACAGCTCTCACAGTGAGGAAGTTCTTCCTAATGTTCAGGTGGAATCTCCTTTCCTGTAGTTTGAAGCCATTGTTCCATTGTGTCCTAGTCTCCAGGGCAGCAGAAAACAAGCTTGCTCCCTTTTCCCTATGGCTTCCCCTCACATATTTATACATGGCTATCATGTCTCCTCTCAGCCTTCTCTTCTGCAGACTAAACATGCCCAGTTCTTTAAGCCGCTCCTCATAGGGCTTGTTCTCCAGACCTTTGATCATTTTAGTTGCACCTCCATCTTGACCAAACTTTCATATGGTATGTGAATTCTTGGAAGGTATGAGAAGTTTAGAGAGAGGGGGGGAGGGAGGGAGAGGTTTGAGTGTTGGACTCTGATTGTGGTTTGATTCCCCACTCAGCCACCCACTTTGGCAAGTCACACACTCTCAGCCCCAGAAAAGCCAATGAAACAGGAAATAGCACTTTCAAACCAGGAACTTATTTCCTTATTCAGAAGCTGATGGCCATCTATCAGGAATGATTTGATGGTGTACTATGATTTCTGTTCCTGGGTGATAAATGTCATTTCCTAATTGATTCTGTCATAGAAACATGACAACATTTTTGACACTCCCTGAACTTTGTCTTTGTGCAAGGGACATGGGGCACATTATGGTTTCCTGGGACACTGTCCACCAATTTAACAAGGTTTCAGCCACAAAAACAAAGTTTCTGAAGTAGAACAATGACTTTCAAAGTAAAGACAACCCAATGAAACAGGAAATAAGACTTTCAAACCAGGAACAGATTTCTGCAATTATTAAAAAATGGTTTATTATAAAAGCTTTCTACTCTTGGCAAAGTTTGTTTTCCAATGAATATCAGAGTAGTTGAAATCCTGCATTACTACTATACCTCTTCTTTCTGCATGTTTGGTCATCTTGTTTGGTCAACATGTTCTCAAAGTCTGGCAATGTTTGTAACCATAACTTCTGGTTGCTCGTCCTCAGCACATGGTATTGCAGTTATAGCATTTCTAGGAAAACACAAATGACATACATCAGTAAACAATACAAGTCATGGATAGATATCACCTATTGTCAAAATGGAGTTGATCAGGTCCACTAAACCAGATCGGCATACAGCTGAATCATAATTCTTTAATTATATATATTGTTCCCATGTTCATTTAAAAATAGCATGACAAGGATGGAAGCCATTTCTCTGCCATTTGGTATTGAAAATGGTGAAGCAGAAGTGGCTTTTGTAGAAGTGGCGCAATAGAGGTGTCCCTCTATTTCTGAGATCCAACATTTACATTTTATTATACTGCTCCAAAATATCAAACTTAAACATGCAGGGTTTTTTTGGAGGGGGCAATACAAATTCTGACAGTATCAGATCACGCTTGTTTAATCAACTCAAACGAGGAGTCAATAACTCAGGATGTCATTAACAGCATGAAATGGCAAAGTCAATAACATTGCCAGTTCTTGATAACAATGATTTCTTAGACGTATGTTACCCAGCAACCCCACAATGAATTTGAAATTTTGGACATCTCCTCTTGGGCGGCTATAGCTAATAACTTCCCTCATGGATCTTTAGTTTCTGCATCATGCCCAACTGCCTCAGGAAATTGTCCTCCCTCCATTATATAAACTTACAAATGTCAGTCACATTTTTATACCTGCCATGTGTTTAATGCTTTTGAAGAACACTGGCCTTCATTATAAAGCATACAGCAGGTTATTAAAATCAAAGCTTTTCTTAAAGGCTCACCTGTCATTTGCACACACATATAATTTTATCTTGATTACACTGGAGCACATAAACACAGACTTCCCTCTGGGAATAGCATGGGTGTACATAATCAGATATATTATTATATCAAATTATATTTTCACATTGACAACTCAACAGTTAGCTGTCTCTCAGTGTCTTTCATTTTAAAATACCAGTTCTCAAGAAGTAATTATAATTCTCACTGGGCTAAAACATGACATTTACTACTCAGTAGAACAAGAGGTATGATGCAAGGATTATGAAGAATAAAGTAAATCAGGTTCATAGGCATGTGGTGGAAAAGAAACATTCAATTTTAAGTTTGCTTTTAAGGACTGCAATTAAAAAGACTAAAAAGTTCATAATATTCAAGGTGGTGGAATTCTTACTTGACAAGCAACCAAAAGTGGAGCATAATCCATCCAAGGATATGTATCTATTTAGAAGCAAGCTCTTTTCATTCAACTACATATATTCTGCACTAAATGAGCATGGGATGGCAGGCTTGAATTCTATTAGTGCATACAAATCTATGAGTAAGATTATTTTAAGGGATATATTTCTTGGAAACTTGAGATGTATTGAGACACATTCCCACTATGCTTCTCTCAGCTCTGAGTTCCATTTCTTCTGACACCTACTTTACTTTTTAGAAGTTAAAATTAATTTTGCCATTCAAGAATGTGCAAATTCTAGCAGTATTTTTACTCTCAAAAACCAAGATGTTGATGTGATTGATGAGCATCAAACTATTTCAGAGTGCTGGTCATAATGATATGTACAACTGCATGAAGGTATTGTTTGAGGAGAGAGACACCAGGGTTTGTGGGAAAATGTATCGATGAAAGAAAGTCTAAAACAGAAAACCGATGATGGGCATTGAGTGTATTGTTTTATGGTATGCATTTTAAACATCTTTAAAGTATTTGCTGTTTCCTGTAAAATTCTGTTTGTGAGTTTAAAGTGCAATAAATAAACTAATGATGATGATGATGATTTTTTTGTGTCAGGAGCAACTTGAGAAACTGCAAGTCGCTTCTGGTGTGAGAGAATTGGCCGTCTGCAAGGACGTTGATATTATGATGATGATAATTATGATGATTTGAGATACTAGTGTATTATATAGTATATAATGTTAAAGCAGTTACAAATGACAGACTGCAAAATGTTTTGACAGTGGATCCTGGGTATACTAGCACTTGCTGCAGTTCGTTTTTAGCTATACCTGGAGTTTTCTGAGTCTTTCTTTCATGTCTTGCATACCGTTAGATTCATGTTGCAGTGTGCATAGTCAGTGTACATTTTGTGGCCACCACAGCCTCGGTTTAGTCTCAAACTGCACTGTATATCATGTATTGTCAATTCGTTTGTGATATGATAAAAAAAAATCAGTGTAGAAGGGCCTTCAGGTTCACCATAAATCAGGCATTACTTGAAGGCACACAACAATAAATAGAAATGACAGTACAAAAAAGGGAAAGGAAATGTGCATTTGTGTTGGGAAATTAATTAATACCCCTTTTCCTTGATTAGAAATAACAGCTTTTTTTAAAGAGTAAAGCATATTTTCAACATCTAACAATGCAAATAAGGAAAGTGCAAATTAAAAATGTGCTGTCCTTTAAGTAGCTTTCTTCTAAAGTAAATTAAATTTTCAAACAATCTTTTCATTTGTATTGCATAACTATAAATAATATATTATAGTGTCTTTTTACAATTTTAAATATCCCTAGCTGCTCATCCTTTTCCTAAAATCGGAACCCTGCTACTGATTCTGTGATGTGGGACACACAGATTTATTAAGAATTGGCCAATTGTGCTAAGTAAAGAATTAAGACATTAGTATAGGTTGAATTAGAAGGACCAAGATCTTCTATATTTTTGTGATCCAGGTGACATAATAAATATTTCAATGCATCAAAAATTATGTTGATTACTATCACAGACAATTCAGTTGAATCACTGGGGGATAAAATATTTTCCACACTTTTTTTTTATATATGAAACTTGATCATGCATATTGCCAAGTGAATGATATATATGATCATGTGGTTAATGTGAGTTTACCATTTCTTAAATATGGATATAGAAATCCTGATGACCATACTTGCTTTGTAATATCAAGATTACTGTTGAACCACTTCAGTTTACCAATGTTCTCCTTCATGCATTACTGTTGTGCTTTCCTGATTCTTTGCTTAGAGAATAAGAAGTTGTTACATTATTATGTACAAGTTATCTGTATTAGTAATAATTATGCTTTATTGTATGTTGATCTATGTATAATGTGATGGCCTATGACCCAACATTATTTGATTAAATGTTCTTTCAAAGAAGTGATTAAAATATTTTGCCAGCTTTTTGAAATTGTTGCCTTTTTCTTGAGGAAAAGATGAAAATGACTTTGTAACAACAATAATATATATGTTGCTGAGACTACAGGATACTATAGGCCGCTGATGGAAAGGGCAACTTATATATGAGGAAAGAAGTATACTGTCAGATGATTCTCACTGCAGCTGCAGAAATCTCATACTTTATTCTGCTCCCTTGGTTTCAGTCAACATTTTTAAAAATGTACAAAAACTAAACATGAGCTAAAAACAAGCTAAACATCCCAACTCTTCCTTGTATACTTAAGCCAAAAGACTTTCTGTAGCTACTCTGTCTCACACCTTTCTCACCTTCTAGGTAAAAATTGTTCTTCTCATCACTTTTAATTCTGAAGTATTTTCTATTGAGCTGCATTTAAAAAAGGTTACGTACAAACCTCTTTTGCTTTGATATTTATTGTTATTTTGTATCATTTTACATCCCTATGAGCAGAAAATAAAGAATAAGGTGGAAAATCCTCTTGTACTACTTGCACTTTGAAACTATTATGTAATCTATCATAACTGCGAGCATTTTATCGAATTTATATCCCACCATTCTCACAAAATGAGAGTGAAGGCAGCTTTCAACAATGTCTAAAAGATGCAGCTAAAATATAATTACAAAAGTTAAAAAAATAATTAAATATCACAATTCTTAAAACATTAACCGGCCCATGCAACCTTCCTATTCAGCTGGTGTTTATTTCTTATCAAGGGGAATAATAACTATTGGATAAAATTAGTAGTATGGCCATTTAAAAAAAAAATCATAGACTAAATCCAATGGTGGACCTACTTAGAATAGATCTGTTGAAACCAATGTCATAGTTTTGATAAATTAGTCCCATTAATTGCAGTTATTTTGTGTATCAGGAGTGACTCAAGTCACTTCTGGGGTGAGAGAATTGGCCGTCTGCAAGGACGTTGCCCAGGGGATGCCCAAATGTTTTACCATCCTGTGGGAGGCTTCTCTTATTCACTGCAATGAATTGCTATGTACTACTACAACATGGTTTATTAATTTTATTAATTAATTAAATTGTTTTACATTTAGTTCCATGCATGCTGCCAGGAAACCACAGATAGCAAATTAATTTAGCGAATTCAGAGAATAAGAAGAGCAATAATATAGTGAAGATAGCTCCTGTTTAGAAATGCAGAAAAATGAGTTTACTTGTTTTTTCTTAAGTAAAATAGATTTGGATGATAATTAGAGGTGTGCAATTCAGGCAAAAGGCATGTCATTTTGGGGTCCATTGTTGGCTGACCCCCTCATTTTGTTTACTGGGAATTTACTTGATTGGAGAGGAATTTTGCCATTTTCATATGGCAAAGATCCAGCCCATTGGCTACAACTGGAAACTTTAAAGGCTCAATCCTCAGCCATTTTAAGGCCTATTTGCATGACACCTACCTAAGTTTTAGACCACATTTACAGCTGCAGGTCTGCCAAGTTTCAAATCAATTCACCAATCTACTAATTTTTAAGAATTTTAAGTTTTAACCATAATATTTTTAAAAATAAGACAAACCACAAGAGGGGGTTCTAAACTGTAGTCGCCGGTTGTATCCATTCTTAGCCAATTAGAGCATGGATACCACCAGGCTTTTTATTGGCTGAGAAACATAGAGAAAGAAAAACTCAACTCCCATCATGCTCTGAGATGAACTTTTCAATGCCCACCCTATGAAAGTGCTGCTGAGAAAGCAAGTTCCCAGGGTCCTCTCTGCAGGAGGAGGGAACTTTCCAATGAGAAATAGATGACACTTCTTCTGCTGGGGAATGTGGCATCTCTTAATCAATTTTGTTGGACTTTTCATTTCCCTTCTCCCCATTCTGTTTTCAGATATTCTATAAAACAACCCACCGAAAACTACAAATCATTTTTGTGCAATCTGATTCGAGCCCAAGCCTAATATGCATCACCATTACATTGCTTGTTTGATTCCAGGTAATTGCATGCAAGAGAAAATGCAATTTTTACATTCTGCACACATTTGAAAAGAAAAAAACCCCTATTTCATTCCACCAGATTGAACTGAGATGCACCGTTACACATAGGATACATGTAGATACCAGCATTCAAAAATCATTTAAATGTGATAATAAATGAAGCACACTGCAGGTTAAATTTGAATTATTACTGAACCGGAATAGCTTGCTTCATGCATTCAGCTTGAGAAACATGCTGAAATCTACAGTTAACCTTTTTGTGTACGATATATCTTTTCTGGAAATAAAAATATTCTGAAAGTAGCAACACTTTGCTGCACTTCTTCAAAATAACATAAAATAATGTGAATGACAAGACACTTTAAAGCAGCATTGATGGTGGACATCCATCCTGATTCTTGATTATATTAACCTAAAGAGTATCAGGATTTTTTTAAAAAATCCTGCTGTGTGCAGGAAGAATGTCTCATCATGACATTTGTATCAATAAATTCCAAAGTGAAGAAAGCATACCTCTTAGAAACACAATGATTCTTCTATTTATGAGATTTCTTCAACAATTGAAAGCCTGCCTTCACTGTGACAGTCCTAGTCCTAAAGGCATTTATTCTCCTGTAAAAAAGGCAAGGACATTCACAGATTTTTCTGTCACTGTCCTAAGAAGTCACAAAAATCATGATAAGAAGAAAAATGACTGTACATGGCAAAGAATACCATATCTGGACAAACTAATCTTGTAGCCATGCTAATTGGATCTGCTTCATCTGCTGGTGGACCTAGAAGCTTCTGCCTCTCTTTTCTCCATCTCCCTTTCGATTCTGCCAAAACTTGATTTGAAGAGTATCCCAGATCTCTACTGCAAACTTTTAGCGCTGCACATGTAAAATATTGATTTCACTGCTAGAAGCAGCATACTTAAGTTGATATGTACTGGTTCCTAGCCAGTATCTACAGAATACCTACAATATATCATCAAGTTCTCAGAATAATCCTAGATCCCTGAATATATAGGTACTAGCTGCTAGTAATCTTTCGATCATCTATGGCCCCAGAGAAAGATCCCTATAAACCTGTCACACTCCTGCAGCACTGTGTCTCTAATTATTGGTTGCTGTTTTTAAATAAAAATGGCTTTGAAAGAACTTCTAAAGTGAAATGTGAAGTGTGTATTTTTATTAAAAAGAACAAAACATGCATTTGTGCACACATTTGAAATGTAAATAAGTATGTTAAAAGGGACAAGAGATAAAAGCTAAAATCTATTCTCCCTTATGAAAGCGGAGAAATAAGTCCTGATTAGGCACAATGCTGACTTCTTTAAACTCTCTCCCCATCATGGAAAGTGAGGCAACACTCTCTATTATATAATGTTTGAGGCCATAAATGCTTTCAGACCTTTATTTGAAAAAAGATGTTGTTCTTCAAAAAGACTTGAAAATCCTTAATTGAAAATAACATACAGTTTTCAGTATTGATGCAAATCTTCACATGTTCATACTCGCAAAGAAAGATGAACAATCTCTGAATTGTCCTTTCTACTGGAGGATTTCTGAACAGTTTTTGAGACACATTTCAATTTGTGACTTTACTTCAGTGAAGTGAAGGTGTTTTCTGTGCAGAACATATAGAAGTGTTCAGAAAAGGGCCTTTTCTGCAGGGAAGCTATGTGTATTTCTGTGCGGAAAAACTGCCTGAGAAATCCACAAAATGCAAAAACTCCTGTTGCTGCATTATTATTCTTGGCAAGGTTAATCTGCTGAGAAACATAATGTCAAATATTTTTTCCATCCCTAGTTTTCATTAATAACGAAAAACAACATACACAACAATGCATATAGAAACATTGCTTTGTGGAGGGAAATGTGCATTTCTGCACAAAGCAGTTGTTGAAATGCTTTGTGACCTGCAATAACCAAGCAAAATTGACCACAATGTTAACCTCTATGTTATTTTTTCCAACCAGACTTTCAAATTGACAGAAAATCCAGTATTTGGTCAGGAAATGAATAATGGGAAATATTATTTCCACCTCTTCCTCTTGCTGGTAAATTATTGATGGAACACTTTAAATGACTTGTCATGGTAAACACTGATTTGTCACAAATGAATGTATATAATGGACTGGTGGTTGTTATTCTGGAAAATGGAGAAGACCAGAAATGCTAAAAATAAAATATTGCCAAATTCAATATCCTCCATTTCATAGGAGAATCCACAGTTACCACAACACTTCTTTATTTTTCAAAAATGTTCACTATATTTAGTTTCTATATTTTCCATAGCTAATTTAGTGATATAGTCTTCTTCTTTTTTAGAAAACTGCATTTCTCAAGTGGCTGAACAATTTAGAATTAAGAAGTATACTGGAAAGATAATGCTAGAATAATGAATTATAATCATCTTTAAAATAGCAACAGCTGTTGAAATGATTTAAACCAGCAGCTGCTGAATGAGATTAGAGTAGAAGGTGAAGAAATTCCCATTCATCACTAGGAATCCCATGTGTATGTGTGCTCATGCTCTACAAGAAGTACTACCCCGTTTCCCCTAAAATAAGACATCCCCAGAAAATAAGACCTAGTAGAGGTTTTGCTGAATTGCTAAATATAAGGCCTCCCCCAAAAGTAAGACCAAGAAAAGTTTGTGTTTGGAAGCATGCCCGTCGAACAGAACACCAGAGCATGCAGGATCGGTAAATGTACATACCATAGAATATTGTACGTGAAAATAATGGTAGTAACAAGGAATTATTGATAAGATTCACAGTTTGTCTGGTTATGCTGGTTTGTGATGACAACTACTGTACAGTAGGCTTGTCCGATCGACGGAAAAAATGTTTCAATTCTCGTTTCTAAAGTAGGGGGTGCCGGCTCTTCGATATAGAAATTATTTCTTAATGTTTCACCCAAAATTTTTGGATATTTCCGAAAATTCGTAATGTTTCTAAAATGTTTCTAAAATGGCGGACGCGCATGCGCAATCGCCAAAAAACAGGAAACCAGGGGGGACTTTTCTGGGGGTCTCCCGCCCTCATTTCTTGAGCTATTCTCATCAAATTTGGTACAGTGAGAGAACACATTCGACACTCTTTGCTCAACAAATTGCAGAATGTTTCCTGTCTCCTATGATTTTTGGTGAATTTTCATAACCTTTTATAATACACTATTTTTCAATATTTGAAGAAACCTGTTCCTGGTTTGAAAGTCTTATTTCCTGTTCAATTGGGTTCTTATCACTGTAAAAGTCCCTCTTCTACTTGTGTAGACTTTGGATTAGAAATGCAGCACACGCCAAGCAATGCCTTGACAGGATTGGCAACGTCCTTTGGAAACTATAAATTGCCTTTGAACCTTTTGATCAATGGTGCCACTGGCTGACCTTGTGATTGCAAAAATGAAACTCTGGCTGAGGACTTTGGATTAGAAATGCAGCACACACCAAGCAATGCCTTGATAGGATTGGCAACGTCCTTTGGAAACTATAAATTGCCTTTGAACCTTTTGATCAATGGTGCCACTGGCTGACCTTGTGATTGCAAAAATGAAACTCTGGCTGAGGACTTTGGATTAGAAATGCAGCACACGCCAAGCAATGCCTTGACAGGATTGGCAACGTCCTTTGGAAACTATAAATTGCTGTGGACCCTCTATTGAATCAAATCAATGTCTGACTTTGTGATTGCAGAAATAAAACTCAGCCCAAGGCTTGGGAATAGAAATGGAGCGTGAGGGAAGCAATACCTTGGCGGGTGCCCCATGTCCTTTGAAAACTATTTCTTCCAATGTACTCTTTAGGTTTGAAAACAATGTGTGTCTTTGTGATTGCTGCAATAACACTCAGCCCAAGGCTTGGGAATAGAAATGGAGCGTGAGGGAAGCAATGCCTTGGCAGGTGCCCAACGTCCTTTGGAAACTATTTCTTCCAATGTACTCTTTAGGTTTGAAAACAATGTGTGTCTTTGTGATTGCTGCAATAAGACTCAGCCCGGGGGCTTGGGATTACAAACGGAGCGGGAGGGAAGCAATGCACTTGCAGGAACACGGACGTCCTTTGGAAACTATTATTTTCAAGTCCCCCCCTTTTCAGGATTGCAAAGAAGGGCTGATGTGGTGATTGCTAAATTCCAAAAAAGAAAACAGAAAGGCAAAAGGTCTCCCTCAGGAGTAGATGGAAAGCACCCAAAGCTCAGCACTAGCAGGGATGCAGATGTCCTTTGGGGAAAAAAAGTTTCCTAAAGCCAGCCACAGCTAGGACTCTGCCCCAAGCCCCCAGCCAATTTCCCCCCAAAAAAACACAATATCGAACCAGCAACAACAGAAACACTCTACCCCCAGTCACTTAGCCCTCTCTCCCCCAAGCAAGCAAGCAGCTTCCCAGCGCGCGCGAAACACCCTCTCTCCTCGGTATCCCAACCCAGAATGGCTTGGCTCAGTTGGGGAGGGGATTTTTATAGAGATCCTCCACGTGGACGTGGGGGATGCTAGCCCCCACCTTTTTCAGCCATCGTGGAAGTCTCTGATTGGTCAGGGAGCGGTAGTCATGTTAGGCTGCGCTAGGCTCCCATTCATGTTAGGTTGCAGAAACAAAAAATAAATAAAAATAAATTAAAAAAAATATTTTTAAAAAAATTTTGGAAGGAAAAAATTTAACGAAAATTTTAAGAAACAATTAGAGAATGGGCCAACGATGGTTCAAATTACATTGCCAGTTGCGCCCAGGGAAAACGTTTCAATACTCGTTTCAAAAAACGAGAACAATCCGAAATAATTACGAAACAAGAAACATAACGAATATTTGGACAACCCTACTGTACAGTATATAATAAATGTTCAGTTTTTTTGTTCAACAATAAATGTGAATTCTTCTTCATGGAAAAATATGACATCCCCTGAAAATAAGACCTAGTGCATCTTTATAATAATAATAATAATAATAATAATAATAATAATAATAATAATAATAAAAAAACTTTATTTATACCCCGCCACCATCTCCCCAACGGGGACTTGGGGCGGCTTACATGGGGCCATGCCCAGAACAGTACAATATAGCAAAATATAAAACAACATATCACAATACAATTAAACAATACAATAAATAATCATATACACTGCAACACTATATATATATATATATATATATATATATATATATATATATATAACACAGGGCGGGCCGCATGAGACACTTAATTAAAACTTGGGGTGAGAAAAGGATAAGAATACAATCACGGAGACCAGGGACATAAGATAAAAAACAATCTAGAGGGTAGATGATGGGGGAGTAACACAAGAAGTGTGTAATAGTTACTCTCCGAAAGCACATCGGAAAAGCCAGGTTTTTAAATCTTTCCTGAAGGCTAAAAGAGTGGGGGCTTGCCTAATTTCGATGGGCAGTGAGTTCCATAAACGGGGGCCACAGCAGAAAAGGCCCTCTCCCTTGTTCCCACCAGGCGGGTCTGGGATACAGGCAGTGGCGACAGGAGGGCCTCCCCTGATGATCGAAGAGATCGGGCAGGTTTATGGTAGGAGATACGGTCACGAAGGTAGGTGGGTCCCAAACCGTTTAGGGCTTTATAAATGATCTTTGGGAGCAAAAATTAATATAAGACACTGTCTTATTTTCGGGGAAACACAGTAAGTAATATTAAGCTCATGGTGGCTGATGGGATAGTCTCTTCAGCAGAGTAACAATGTAGTCATCTATGATGTCATTGCAGGTGCTGATGATGTTACACTTGACTAGGAATAGAAAAATAACCTCATATCAATTGTGTGTTCTTTTAAAAGCATGCTTTGTGTTGATGGTCTGCATCTTTAAGTTTCCCTTAATTGAACAGCAATTCTATTTCCTTTTTCTTTGAGTACACAACCATATTTTAGCCCACAATAAGAAATCTCAGACCCAGAGGACTGGGTTTTCAATCTTCTTGTCTGGAGCCATGTTTTCTTTCCCCAGTACAATCATTTCCCAGCTTTTGTACATTTCCAGTCATTTTAATAGATTGTAAAGTATTGCTAAGTATTAGTTATCGGCGACTACATTACTTATGTTTAGATAGATAGATAGATAGATAGATAGATAGATAGATAGATAGATAGATAGATCCTACTGATAAGAGCAATGCCTGATTTACCGACATTGCAAACCAAAGGTTTTACAAACTGACAATGAACCCAAAATAACTTCAAAAAGTAAAAGAAGTCAGACTGAGGACAAACTGTTCTTTAAGTTAAAAATATTAAAATGAGAGAAGATAATAGTAGAAACCCAACAGAACCATGTTCAATATAAGCTATCTCAAAAAAGAAAAAGATAGGTGCTAAAAACACCACTCCTGACCAATCTAAGGCAGCTATGAGTGATGCAACAAAGCTTAAAGGACTTCAGACTAACACATACAGCTATCTGCTGCTCACCCTCTGATGTGAAGGCAAATTCAAAGAAGGTAGGGAAGCAGGTTCTCGATCCTCTCTGCTTCCTTCTGTG
The DNA here is from genome assembly GCF_035594765.1 of Anolis carolinensis. Classification (NCBI taxonomy): domain Eukaryota; kingdom Metazoa; phylum Chordata; class Lepidosauria; order Squamata; family Anolidae; genus Anolis; species Anolis carolinensis. The sequence goes on from NC_085845.1 coordinate 63,714,124, forward strand.
GAAAAATGTGCAATTTGCCTTGCTTCTATGGAAGTCTATTCTTTTTTTCTGGAATCTCTCTGGAATCTCTGAAGTATCTTACTTGGCTTAGTTCCTTTAGTTAATAGGAAAATGATATTTAAGATGTATGCAGGAGGAAGAATGTGCACCAAAATTTGCACAAGGTTTGATGTAACAAGGAGAAAAATAATTACTACCTGAGACAGAAAGATGGAACTGACAGAACTGAAAAATGCTGATGGAATTTTGAAGGCCACAACAAATGTGATATTAATAGTTTTCCATATCTCATCTTCTAAATTCATCATCACTTCCTAGAGAATAAGTATCTACAAGTGTGTTTCTCGTATACTCCTTCCTCCTTGGCACTGAAGTTGTCAGTAGTTTCTTTTTGAAAGTTGCTTGATAAATATAATATTTCAGCATATTTGTACAGAAAACTGATGTATTGGTAATATTTACCATTATGTATGGCTCACTTTCAAGAAAGAAAAAACTTAGTTTATCTTACGTACAGCTAAAGAACACTGTTTAGACTCTGACTATGCATTTGCTCAGTTTCATTCATATAAACTTGCAAAATGATTGAGTACAATGTAGAAGAACCGTAGACTTATTTGAATCTGTGGCCTTTGCAATTTCCTTTCCATGGGTCACTGTCTCATAGAATTACACTTTCACCCTCCCCTATGGTTGGTTTTACTAGACAGAGAAATGTGCAATAAGCACACTGTGGTTGCTGCTCTTAACTTAATTGGCAGTCGTTCAAGTACAATTAGATCTAAAAGGAGGTCTTTCATCTTGCTACACTGCTACCTGTAAAAGTATAAATTATTTTATATTTTCCAGACAATGATTGCACTCATTCACTTTCAGCAGTTCTATTTCTATCCCTTCCCTTGAATAAGTTTCAGTTCTGAAATCTGTAATCTACATAGCTTGCGATTTCTAGGGCATTCTCATGGAAAAAATACCTTAACTTATTAGGGGAAAAAACAGTCAACATTCCCTTTTCCTTGCTTGTTTTTTGGTCATTTGAGGATATGTTTCTAAGAAATGATGCTACAATGAACCAAAGACTTGCATAGAGAAGGTTTTATTTGAATTTCTCTATTGCTGAAGGTTAGGTAAGAAAAAAAATATAACACATCTACACACACTTTTTAAGGTTTTGTGGTTGGGATGGTATTGGCCAGAATTATTCAAAACTTTCCATGACTGAATGATGCAAGAAACTGAGCTTCATTTATGTGAAAGTGATAAATGTTGAAGTTGGGAACTATGTATGCTACCTTGAGCACAAAGAAAGAAAGGTGGGATATAAAAGTAACAAATTCAATAAATACCAAAATGAATCTAATTACATCCTTTTTCTTCTCCCCTCCCCCCTTCCTCTCTCTTTAGGACTATTCGTTCATAAATCTAAACCAAGTTACACCAGCATAATGTGTGCTGTAGAGAAAAGAACCAGAGCCTTTGAGATTAACAGACAGCAGAATGTTTATCTCTTTCTATAAATTGTAAACATTCAGCACACCATACATTCTGTGTTAAACGTCTTAGAAAGGTGTGTGCACTTATGTGTATATCAGTTCTTACTAGCATAGCCTGTTAGAATTATACAGACAGTGAAAGTCAGACTGACTAGTAGACAGGAAAATGGGAATATGATCCATATTTTTCATAGAAAGGTTGAGGGATTTTTTCTTTAAAAAGGGGGAAGACCAAGAAGAACTACAATGTATACATCTCCGGATTATGTGTTTCATGTTATGGGTCCCTTTCTTCCTGGCAACAACAAATGGAATATAATATTCTTGTGATGCAAGCCCAAGCCTTTGAGGAAACTATGGTGTCTGGCTTTCACTTGGGGGCTATCTGAATACCCTCTGTTGAAATCAGGTCCTTAACATAAAGGCACTTTAGACAGGATTAAAGTTAACCAAAACAAGTTTACTGGAAAACAAAGGAGCATAGGGTTAACTCCACCCAGGGCAATTAAAAGATAACTTAAAACAACACATTACAAAGGAAGAATTTGTTGAATGCAGACATCTTTCTGGGATTTTGGAGGTTCCTGATGCAAAAGAACTTGATTACCTCTTTATGAAACTTGGGCTGGCTCTAAGTCTCTAGGGTCACTGGGACTGTTGGGTACTGTACAGAATTGAGTAGAACAAGCTTGTACAGCTGTGATATACTGTTGTGCTTAACTTGCTGTACAGGTTGTTCTTGCTGAAAATGCCTGTTTGAATTGCTGGGGCCAAAGACTTCCAGACAAAATCCTGGCCTCCTTCTCTGTAACTCTGAAAAGCAAGAATGGGAAGGCCTCGCAAGCGGGCTCTGTGAGACAAATGGGCTGAACCCACTGAAACTGGCCTCTAGGGGGTTTTAAAGCTCCACCCCAAAACTAATACAATGGAAGAATCTACACTATAGTGGGAAAGCCTAAACAGAGAACTGTAGCAAAGGAGAGGAAAAGAAGAGCCAAGACTTCACAATTCTGTCAACATCTAAAATAATAATAATAATAATAATAACCTGCTTCCTTTGTCTTTACTCAATAGAAAAGACATTATGAATTTGCATATAAACAAATTGAATGATGTACAAAAAAAGACATGCAAGATTAAAACTCATTGGTTGGTGTAATGGATTAGCCTACCTTACAAGGTTGGTGTACAGGTAGCTTCAAACCTTGCTTGCAAAAGCTAAGCAGAGCAAAGGGGAGGAGCGACCAGGCAGCCATAATTGAAAGTGCAGTCTGATTGGCTGATGTAAATAGGTGTGATGTCTCATGGGCCTTGGAGTTCTGATCCCAGCGCCATTGTGGTTGATGATGACGAAAACAGGGTTTTTTGCTGGCTCAGCAAGAGCCGGAATTTTTCCAGATGCCTGTTGTTGATGATTCTACCCGAGAGGCCATTAAGGAAGACCTTGAACAGGCCTTTCCCACTGCCTCCCCTCCTTTTGCTAGGAAACAGTTCTATACTGCGGGCCGGGGTGAGAAAGAGCAGTTTCGGAGAAGCTTGAGATTAGCAGCTAAACAAGACGTTAATTAGCTATGTTCCCCTGGGAAATTCTAGGGAGGAACGCATCTGGAGGGAGATGTGTTTCGCTCTCCTTTCCCTTGGGAAAGGAAGCTCAGGACACCTACTTTGCAGAGAAATGAGACTGAGTTAAAAGTGCCCGACACGGAGGGTTCCGTGCGGAGTCAACAGATCAGCTTCAGGAGTGATTTCGTGTTTCCAGCCAAGTGTGGACTTCGTAAAGTCCGCAACTCCAGTTCCTTTGCCTTGCCTTGCCTAGCCAAGTATTCAAGAACTATCTTGCCTTGCTTCCAGCCTTGGACCTTGTTTCTAGTATCAAGCCTTGTTTCCAGTTCTTGTTGTGGACTTACTATGAACTTTGGAAAGATCTTGGACGTTTCCCCACTCTATTGCTTGCAAATAGAGTGTGTTTCGGTTTGGATTTTCAACTTTGGACTCTAATATAAAATATTGGAAAATATATTTTTGGACTATATCTGACCTTTCCTGAAAGGTCTTTTACTGGACTACATTTTCTACTTGTTTTTATTATTCTTACATATTTCCTTAATAAAGATATTAGATAGTTTTTGGCCTCCGTGTGTCGGTTCTTAGTGCTCCGTTGCCCTGGGCGTGACAATAGCAAGAGTTGCCTAGCAACTGGAGATGGGCAGAGCCAACGTGACAGTTGGAGCTACGCAGCCAGAGAATTTGTTCAGTTAGTTAGGGAGTTATTTTGGATGGTGTTTGGAGTTGAAGATAGAAATAGCTTTGGGAACTGTTATTAGAGAGGTACCTCTTTGAGGAATATAGTTAAGAGCCTTCAGGGAAGAAGGGCTAAGAACTATATTGAGACTCTATAGTTTAGAGTGCTGGTGTCAAGCAACAGGAGAAAGGTTGTAAAAATGGGTTTCATAGACCTGAACTGTTCTCCTGTATGAAGGAACATATCTCCACAGTATTCAAGTGGACCATTCTTTGTAAGAGTAAAGCCAAAACTTTTATTGAAACCACTATGCATTTTTACTATTCCAATATAAATAAACATCTAAAGAGTTTTTGTGTCTTCCTGACAATTCTAACAAGGAGGTGGCCTGTCAGTTTAAACTCCTGACAGAAGAGGTGGCTGAGATATCATTATTTGGTGGCAGCAAAGAAGAAATATAAATGAATGAAACGTATAACACCTTATGAACAAATTATCAGTTTTGTGCATTCCCCCTGCTCCTGTCTGCATTTGGCATCCAGAAAAAAGCATACAAACAGCAGATTTCTACAAGAATGCTGAGTGCAATAATCGTATCTCATACTATGGATGAAAATAAGAAAGTCCCAGCTATGTTTATGACATTAATTCACTGGATTACAGTTTGTCTTCCTCTTTCTCCACCATTTTCATGTACATTATTTTCACCTATGGGAAGTCATGATAAACCATGTGTGTGTGTGATGTCACATCAAAAATGCAATGTTTTACACAGATTCTAAAATCAATGGCTGGAATCTAACAGAGTTGTTTGGACATGGAGAACGGCATGCACATATTGTTGAAATTTCTTTGCAAAGTTCATCAGTTCAAATAATATTTCAGTCTGACATGGCTGGGGAAAGATGAATAAAAGCTCTGTTGGATACATAGAGTCAGTTTCACGGTTGTCTCCATTTGTGACCATTTAATGTTTTCTTTTTCCTGCATAGACCATTACATTCCAAATATAAGAATGCACAGAAAGGGCATCATGTTCTCTTTGTGACTGTGATGAAATAAGGTGGAATTTGAAATAAGCTCTTGCATGGATTGTTTTTGAAAGGGTTACATTTCCCAAAGTTTATTAGCCCACCACACTATTTCACTCTGCTTCTTTTTAATTGACTTAAATTACCCATTCACATCAACAAGGACAAACAGACCTTGCATTTCAAATGAAACTCTGAAAGTAATACGAAAGGCTAGAGTGAAGAAAATAAACAATAGCTCACAGTTGTCAGAGCTGAATAGCTTCAGTGAAAGTAGAAGGCATTATGTTTTATCTATCTAGAGCAAGAAACAATGGGATGTAAAGTGTCTTTCAAACACATCAGAGCAAATAGAAATCCTAGACCTCTCCAGTCAATTCACCATAGGGAAAAATATCATATAAGCCTCAAAGATACATTATTACCAATGAACCAGTTAGCTCCCTGCTCAGAAGTTCTTGCAAAGAGAATAGAAAGGCATGGAAACTGTCTTCATAAATTATATGGCCAGTCTCGGTTTGGTTTTTCAAGATCCAGATATTGAAATAGTATAAGTCAAGATACTTACCTTTAAATTTATATTTGAATATCATAGGTGGTGGTACTCACCATTTGAAAAATCAGTCTGAAAATCTCCAACATTCAGGTTCAATAAGCAATAACCCCTAAATCCAATTGTTAGTTCCAACTGCATTAGACTTAATGATTTAATAGGAAATTGGTAAATTAACATTCATATAAGGTTTATTTTATTATATTTTGAATCACAACCAAGGGTGCTTCTCTCTATATACATTCTTTGCCCCTTTGGCTTTGCTGATTTAGCTGTCATTTGTTTTTGTAGTGTAATTCATGTAAATGGCCCATGTGATATGGAATGTGTATGTATTTCCATGTACATGAGTAAAATAGCCAATTAAGGCTATGGAATCAATTCAACTGAACTCAAAACTAAATTGGATCAATTCTAACTGGTTTCTATCAAATTGTGTTGATCTGTAGCTTGCCCATATAAAGATAGTCCCAAGGAGGAAAAGGGAAGTCGGGCATTTCTCATTGGCAGTTCTAATGTGCAAGAATCTCGCCAGCACTTCCAGACTTAGTATTTATAAGGAAGGTAATTACTTAAGTTATTGAATCATTTATATCCTGTATCTCTTTTTTCTTTCACCAGATTAGTTGTTAATAGCAGATTATTGAGAAAGCTATGATTAGAGTTTTTCTAAATGGCCTCTTTAAGACTTTCTCTTTTAATTTCTCAACCATTTACCTGCTGAGTGGAGCCTTCTGTTTGGATTTTTATTAATTTGAGTAAAAATCTGTTTCTTATGTGAAAGTCTTTGTGCTTTTTACATAATGCCTTCCTCTCGAAACTAGTAGAGTTTAGATGTCTGATTTATTTTTGTTATGATATAGTCTCAGAACACTATGTGTTTTTATGTAATTGTGCGTTTTTAGGACTGCCAGAAAGCATTATTTCAGTCACAAGGCACCTACTTATTATAATATAATTGAATGGCAAATTCATATTATAAAGCTTTCCACAGTAATCCTGAAGAGGCAGATCAATTGGTGGTACAAAATTACTTACTTACTTACTTACTTACTTACTTACTTACTTAGGCGATCCCTCGTCGTTCGAGGACGATGGTCTTCCAACCTTGGTATCTTGGGCGTGTGTTCTTAGGTGACTGAAGAGACCGATTCTTGACCCGCATATTCTCCCGCAGTGAGGACATCGGTTTCCAGGTGGAAGGCGGTCCCGGTCGGGGTTAGCTTGACGCTCCTTCCTCTTGGCACGTTTCTCCCTTAAGCCCTCCGTTCGTGCCTCTTCAAACTCCGCAGCACTGCTGGTCACAGCTGACCTCCAATTAGAGCGCTCAAGGGCCAGGGCTTCCCAGTTCTCAGTGTCTATGCCACAGTTTTTAAGGTTGGCTTTGAGCCCATCTTTAAATCTCTTTTCCTGCCCTCCAACATTCCGTTTCCCATTCTTGAGTTCAGAGTAGAGGAGCTGCTTTGGGAGACGGTGATCGGGCATTCGGACAACGTGGCCAGTCCAACGGAGTTGATGGCGTAAGAGCATCGCTTCAATGCTGGTGGTCTTTGCTTCCTCAAGCACGCTGACATTTGTCCGCCTGTCTTCCCAAGAGATTTGCAGGATTTTCCTGAGACAACGCTGATGGAAATGCTCCAGGAGTTTGGTGTGACGTCTGTACACAGTCCACGTTTCGCAGGCATAGAGCAGGGTTGGGAGGACAATGGCTTTATAAACAAGCACCTTGGTCTCTCTACGGATGTCCCGGTCATCGAACACTCTCTGCTTCATACGGAAAAATGCTGCACTCGCAGAGCTCAGGCGGTGTTGTATTTCAGTGTCGATGTTGACTTTTGTGGAGAGGTGGCTACCAAGGTAGCGGAAATGGTCAACATTTTCTAATGTTGCACCGTTAAGCTGTATTCCTGGCTTTGCAGAGGGATTAGCTGGTGCCTGTTGGAAGAGCACTTTGGTTTTCTCGATGTTCAGTGAGAGGCCGAGCTTCTCGTATGCTTCTGCGAAGGTGTTTAGAGTGGCTTGTAGGTCTTCTTCTGAACGCGCACAGACTACGTTGTCATCAGCATATTGGAGTTCTATAACAGATGTTGTGGTGACCTTGGTTTTGGCTCTCAGTCTGCTGAGGTTAAATAGCTTGCCATCTGTCCGATAGATGATTTCCACTCCGGTGGGGAGCTTCCCATCAACAAGGTGAAGTATCATAGCGATGAAGATGGAGAATAAGGTGGGGGCAATAACACATCCCTGCTTGACACCTGATTCAACCTTAAATGGGTCACTTTGGGAGCCGTTGCTGTCCAAGACTGTTGCCATCATGTCATCATGGAGGAGCCGCAGGATGTTCACAAATTTGTCAGGGCACCCGATTTTTTGGAGGATGGTCCAGAGAGCGCTGCGATTCACTGTGTCGAATGCCTTTGCAAGGTCAATGAATGCCATGTACAGAGGTTGGTTTTGTTCCCTGCATTTTTCTTGGAGCTGTCGAGCAGTGAAGATCATGTCCACTGTTCCTCTGGAGGGGCGGAAGCCATTCTGGGATTCTGGGAGGGTGTCTTCTGAGACAGGGAGAAGGCGGTTTGCAAGGATTCTTGCGAGGATTTTCCCGGCGGAGGTTAGAAGGGAGATACCACGATAGTTCCCGCAGTCTGTTCTGTCCCCTTTCTTGAAAAGGGTGATGATGGTGGCATCCTTGAAGTCTGCTGGGATTTTCTCGGTCATCCACACCTTTTCAATGAGCTGGTGGAGTTGTTGCATCAGCTCAGGTCCACCCTCTTTGAAGATTTCAGCGGGAATCCCATCAGGTCCGCTAGCTTTGTTGTTTTTTTGTTGGCTGATGGCATTGCTGACTTCTTCCAAACTAGGCAGTGCTGCAAGCTCATCCCTGGTTTGTTGTTGCGGGATTTGTGAGAGGGTCTCTTCGGCCACATTGGAGCTGCGATTCAGCAGGTTCTGGTAGTGCTCTTTCCAACGTAGTGCAATTGATGTTTTGTCCTTCAGAATTTTGGTTCCATCTGATGAGCGTAGGGGCTGTATGCCATGGTTTCTTGGTCCATAAATGATCTTTGTGGCTTTGAAAAATCCCTGAGCGTCATGGGTATCTGCAAGGTGTTGGATTTCTTCAGCCTTCTTTGTCCACCAGATGTTCTTGAGTTCTCTGGTCCTTCTTTGGACCTCAGCTTTTGCACTGGCATAGATCTTTTTCTTGGCAGCACAGTTGGTGTCTCTCTGCCATGTTTGGAAGGCTTTCCTTTTGTTATCAATCAGCTGTTGGATCTCTTTGTCGTTATCATCAAACCAGTCTTGATGTTTCTTAGTTAGGTATCCAATGCTTTCTTCGCAGGCTGTGATGATGGAGGTCTTCAGTTTGTTCCAATGTTCCTCAACATTTTCGGGGTGTTCTGTGGGTAGATGATCTTTGAGTGTTGTTTGGAGAAGGGCTCGTTTGGAGGGCTCCTGAAGGGCTTGGGTGTTCATTTTTCGCCTTGTTTTTCTTCCTTGGAGTCTGCGTTTGGGGACGATCTTGATAGCCATCGTGGATCGGATTAGCCTGTGGTCTGTCCAGCAGTCATCAGTACCTGTCATGGCTCTTGTGAGAAGCACATCGCGGCGGTCTCTGGCACGTGTGATAACATAGTCCAGGAGGTGCCAATGCTTTGACCGAGGGTGCTTCCATGATGTCTTGAGCTTGTTTTTCTGGCGGAAGAGCGTGTTGGTGATGACAAGGTTGTGCTCTCCGCATTTGGTGAGAAGCAAGATGCCATTCGAGTTGCTGTTTCCGACCCCGTCTTTTCCTATGATCCCTGGCCACAGGTCAGAGTCCCTTCCGACTCTTGCGTTAAAGTCCCCCAGGAGGATGATTTTGTCCTCCTTAGGTATCTCCGATAGGATGGTATCCAGCTGACAGTAAAATTTTTCCTTGATGTCTTCGTCAGCATCTAGAGTTGGTGCATAGGCGCATATGATGGTTGCCTGTTGGTTTTTGGCAAGGTTAATTCGGAGGGTTGAAAGTCGTTCGTTGATGCCAGTGGGTGCTTCAGTCAGGTGCTTCACCAGGTCGTTTCTGATAGCAAAGCCAACTCCGTGTATTCTTCTTCGCTCTTCTTCAGGTAGTCCCTTCCAGAAGAAGGTGTAGCCTCCCTTTTCTTCCTTCAGCTGCCCCTCTCCTGCTCTCCGGGTCTCCTGAAGGGCTGCTATGTCGATCTTGAAGCGTCCCAGCTCTCTTGCAATGAGAGCAGTCCTGCGTTCGGGGCGCTCGCTGTCAGTGTTATCTAACAATGTCCGTACGTTCCATGTTCCAAAGTTCATTTTTCTTTTTTGGCCGCAGAGTGGTGACCCCTCTGGACGCGGCAGTCCAGTCAGGGTAGGAGAGGCAGACTATGTTTAGGGCACCTTTTCTAGCCCCTTCCCCGTGTGGGGTGAGCAGAGCGGATCCTAAAAAGGGCTGCTCAGTCATGGATACAGCTGCCGGACTACTCAACTGCCTCGGTCCTTGAGGTAGAACGACTGAGTCCATATCCACCGCCCATGTGCCAGTCTGTGACTAGGGGCTTCCAGATTTCACAGTCCTGCCCCCGTCGCCACTCGCTGATCGCCATGGGACTTTTGTAGGTTTGTTTTTATTTTTGTTGGAAGACGCCTGTGCGTGATTTTTTTTTAATGTGTGGAGGTCGGTGCACGGCCGGTCAACACACAGTCTTCACAGAGTGAGGTTCCAGCAGTGGTGTGGTTAACACAACGACAGTGGCTTCTCAGTCTGTTGCAGCCTTCTTCCGCCTTCACAGCCGTTGTAACATGTACCATGTTATCCTCCGCCTGCTCCGCCGTTGAGGTCTTTGGGTCTTCGGATTGTGCTTGGTCTGGAACCTCCCCTGCGGCCACTCCTGGGAGTGCATCACTCCAGTGCCCACAGGTTCATCGGAACACGCAAGCCCCCTCACCACGGCAAGGTGACAATCCATCGAGGGGGGGTGGTACAAAATAAGACAAACAAAATGGAATTGGGAGCGCAGGATCAGGAACGAAGCCAACGGTCGGTAACGGAGAGTAGTTGCAGGGTTGAAAACGAAGCCATGCTGGAATAGGGAGCAAAGAGTAATGCCAAAACAATGTCCAGTCCAAGGTCCAAGATGAGAAGTCGTCACAGCAAAGTCCTCGTCAATGGGTTGACACAAGTAGCCAAAACAACGGAGGTGAACTAATGCAGACAGTAATCACAATGCAGTCTAAGGAAAACCCACACAGTTCCAGCCCCCGTCGTAGAAGTAACCCGGAATAAACTTACGTCGGTTGCACAGTCCCAAGCCAGTTTTCAGGAACACGAACATGAAACCCAATGGCGCCCAACAACCACCTTGCCACACGCAAGGGCCCAATGGCCAAATGCCCTCAATTTATTTACAACTCATCTTCAGAACTCGAGCCGGGCACCGCCCTTCCCACAGGTTGCTCCCATTCCTCATCCGAGCTGGAACCGTCCTGCCGACGCCCAGACCTACCCACAGCTGTGGAACTATCCCCACTCCTCCAATTAGACCACCTTGGGTCTGATCCTGAAGGACCCCATGTTTCCTCAGCGTCCCCATTACCAGTGATCCCAGTCTCCCCATCACAACCCTCTGGAGTGCGTGTCCATTCCATGCCATCCTCTTCTGCCCGTACCACATCCCCAACGTCCATTTCAAGTCCATCCTCCCCTTCAAAACCCTCAAATGAATCCTCATCTGTTGATTCCTTAAATATCTCTCTAAGCCTCTTTCTCTGTAACTCCTCAAATGAGTCTTGCTCCTGAGGAGTCTTTCTTCTCTTCCTGCTACTATCAGTAGTATCATTGACCCCAGAAGGCTCATTCACAACAGGTTTACCGCCCATTCCACCAAGTGTTCAAAATGCAGGCATTTGAAAAGTGATAACAAAGCACTTTAGTCAAATTATACAAAAATGTGTATAACCACGTATTCAATATTACAGATAATAAATACTGATGGAAATGAATTTGTTTTTGAGAAGGGGAGAACACATACAATTTGATGAGACATGTTTGTAGCTAGAAGCCTTATCAACTAGGAATGACAAACTTGCACGTTTATAGCCTGTGACCTGAAATGGGACAGGGTTCTTTGTTTCATCTTTGCCCTCTTGGCTTGGTTACATATACTAGGGAACATTGGTTGGCTAAGAGCTTAATTAATACTTTTAAGAGGAGTGGTCCAATTCACTTTGAAGAACTTATCTCTGAACCTTGCTAATTGCAAACCTCATTTTTGGGAAGGTTTCTAAAAATAGACTGAATTATATGACATTTATTATCTAGATCCATTTGAGCATCAATAGGCCTGGTTTTGGAACAGAACTCATTTTAGACACTGTATGGAGATTACATGCTGTTGCCAACACTGTTTCACACTCCAGGTTCCATCAGGACCTCAGTAGGGCTCCTGAACATTCAAGCATAGCACAATGTTTATTGCTTGTTGTTAGGCAACAGAGACACCAGGAAGCCAGCTGGTTGAAGAAGAGAAAGCCAAGGGGATAAAAGCCATAGCTACAGTTGCAGAGGAGGGTAGAGAGAAGGGAAATCAGGACAGAAGGAGCAGTGATAACATTAGATCTTTTCTCGCTAAGAGATAAAGGCCATTGCTACATGCTTATGTAGCAAAGGGGAAGCTGAACAAGGATAAAAGAAGGAAATAACTGCATATTAAACTGTATTTTTCCTGACAGCACCTTTAGCAATGAAGGGTAGCTGATGCTGAGCAAATAAGAGGCTGTCTCAACATGACCAAAAAGCATGCTCTGGTAGGGCCTGATCTTGAGGGACCCTATTGCAGTGAAGACCTAAGCCAGCACCACTAACATGTCTAAAGCCCAGTGCTGAAGTAACTTACTGTGTCTTTTGACATGATCCCATACCACTTAACCTCTGCTATGAATCTAATCCTGAAAAGGCTTAATGCAACATTGGTCCTGATCCGGCACCACTTAGTAAGCACTTACCTCATAAGAGAGGCTTTATGTATTGTGTTTATCCCAGTCCTGATTAAACTGTTAACACAATATTCTAACACAATCTTGAATACAACATACAAACAGCCCAAAGCTAAGTCCTTGGTGCTTAGTGTTAAAACATACAGCAACTATTGAAAGTAATACAAGATCCAAATTTCAAGTCCAAATACTGTGGTCATGATGAGAGAGTTGCAGAGTCAACAAAGCCAGTCATGTCAGAGATACCTGAGTCCAAGGTTCAAAGGAAAATCCAAATGCAGAAGTCATGATACAATCCAGAGTAAACACATCTGAATGCGTCCAGAGTTTCACCACAAAGTGAGACATTGCTTCTAGCAAAAGTACTGCAAAGTTAAGAAGCTTGTATACTATGTTCTCAGGTGTTGCTTTTAAAAGCCCATTTCTCTCATGTCTAAATTGTAAAAGGGATGGAACACTTAACCTTTCCTCAGCCTTCCCTAATATACTGGTCTCTGCTTGCTCCTCCTGCTGGGAAGTAGTAGATTCTGTTGACAGCTCTTCTCCTTCACTGACTAAGATAGGCTGGGAGGAATGCTGGTTTCCAAATCCAACAATGGCCCTTTTAACAACCCTTTGTCCTTGCGGTCAGAACTGTCCAGAATACTATGGTGCCATGGACTCAATCCTGTAGGAAGATTTATTAGAAGTATCTGATCTAGTTCTTGCCAGCAGAGTCGACAACCTTAGCTGCCCAGAAAGAAGACATAATAGTTAATGCAATAAATAGCAGAGCACGAACCTGATCTGTGTTCTTGTAGGTATATACTAATAGCAACATGGTGCAATTACCATGTTTTTCTGTAATTAATTTAATAAAATAAATAAATTATGGACATTGCAGAAAATAAATTAATTGTGAACTAGCAGTTTTGAATACTATTATGGTTATCTGTGTCAGGGCCCTTCTAGGTAAAGGTTTCCCCTGACGTTAAGTCCAGTCATGTCTGACTCTGGGGGTTGGTGCTCATCTCCATTTCTAAGCCGAAGAGCCGGTGTTGTCCGTAGACACCTCCAAGGTCATGTGGCCGGCATGACTGCATGGAGCGATGTTATCTTCCTGCTGGAGCGGTACCTATTGATCTACTCACACTAGCATGTTTTCGAACTGCTTGGTTGGCAGAAGCTGAAGCTAACAGCGGGCACTCACTCTGCTCCTGGGATTTGAACCTGCAACCTTTCAGTCTGCAAGTTCAGCAGCTCAGCGCTTTAACACACTTCACCACCGGGCCCTTCTACATAGGTGCTAAAATACAGTTTGAAGCCAGCTGGAGGTCTGGGTGTCCACAAAACCTTCACCCCTACTGCACATTGCACCCAGAAACGGCATTTTAAAAAACTCAGTGGAAATTTCAACTCAAGACATAGATCTGCTGCAGTCAGTGTATGTCACATGCAGAGCAAGAACCTGAGATCAAAATGTGGAGCATTTGTGAGAATAGAAGCATTTTGGAGAAAGAAACCAGATACACAGTTCAGCCAGAAGATAAACTAACACCTCCCATAGAGAGGAAACTGCAACATTTCCATGCTCACTTTCCCCTTGTTTGCCATTCTGTTGTCCAATGCTGATTTTCATTGGATAGGCTAAATCCATCAGAAAAGCTTCTTATCAGCCTTTCCTGTTAGGTGAGTTAGGGAAAAATTGATTGATCTGCAATCAGTGGATCACTGTGGCCATCCACAACCAGTTTCCAGCTGATTCCTGGGGTGACTGTGTACACACACTACAGGAAATGGTGTCTCTTTTATTCACATCCTGGTTTAAATGGTTGTGTAGAAGTAGCCTAAATTGGGTATTTTGAATGCACTATGTTCCAGTAATTCTATTCATACCAGAAAGTTTCCTCATGAGCGTTGACTTAGTAGAGCTCTATACTTTTTTCTAATTCAGTGTAAAATATACATTAAACTCTTAAAACATTCTCTAAGAGTTTTAAGTATATTTTGGATATTCATTTGGATATTTAGAATAAGATACCAAGATTATGTTGAAACTCAACTTTTTTCCTGCCATATAATAGAAGCAAATTCTAGAAAGAGGTGGTAACAGACTGAATAAAAGCTAAAGGTCAGCCCAGATTAGATAGATGTTGTAGGGGTGGGTGCTGTTCAACTGTTTTGATTGATCATTTGTGTTCTCATTGCAGTGTTACATTTTCCCATAAGGATCAGATGTTCATTTGAGGGTCTTGTTAGAATGAGCTCTCCCACCAGATTTGCAAGCAGCATCGGTGACATGAGGTGCCTTTTACCAGCTGACACTGTTGTGCCAGTTGTGTCTTTGCTAAAAGGGAAAGAATGATTACAGTTCTCTCTACCCTGATGATGCTCACATGGGACTGCCTTTGAACACTGCTTGGAAACTTCAGGTGTTTCTAAGTCTACTGGACTGCAAGTCTATTTTGAAATGAATTGTTTCAAGGGCTAGTTTGGATCTTTCATACCCTAGATAGTTTGGAACTGAACAAGCTGAAAGATCACTTTGTTTCAAGCTGTCTCAAAAATGGGGCCATGATCTGAGGCCCATCTCTTTGACTCCTTCTATTTAGAGGCGAGGTAAGTGGTAACTGGGAAAGGCGTTTGTTTGTTTTTTGAAAGAGATACCTCACTGACTCATATATTTGTATCACAAAATCCTCAAACAGACTTCAGTAAAAGCAGTTAAAATAATCATTTAAAAAAACAACCATTACACTTTTCACATTACTCAGCATCTTGAAGAGCTGGGCATGTTTAGCCTGCAGAATAGAAGGCTGAGAGAAGACATGTTAGCCATGTATAAATATGTGAGGGGAAATTGTAGGGAGGAGGGAGCAGGTTTGTTTTCTGATGCCCTGGAGACTAGGATGCGGAACAATCGCTTCAAATTACAGGAAAGGAAATTCCACCAGAACATTAGGAAAAACTTCCTAACGGTGAGCTCCTCAGCAGTGGAACTCTCTGCCCCAGAGTGTGGTGGAGGCTCCTTCTTTGGAGGCTTTTAAGCAGAGGCTGGATGGCCACCTATCAGGGGTGCTTTGAATGTGGTTTTTCTGCTTCTTGGCAGGAAATTTTAAATTAATAAATTAAGGCCCTTCTACACAGGTCCTAAAATCTGAGGAAAAACCGGGATAAAGGGGGGGGGTAGATGATGCTTGCCAAAAATGTATGCTGAATCACATCATCAGCTTAAAAACATGAGTTTAGAAGGTGTCCTTAAAATGTGATATTGACTGAAAAATATGCATATTCACATCACTGTATATTCCTTCTCTCAAGAAAAACATGGGACTTTGTTGTGATACACTGGTGTGGACTGCTCCAGCACATGTGCACATTTTTAAATCCCAAAACAGCTGATGAAAGTTGTAAACAGATGGAGCCATGGACACAGAGGTGGCTAAATGGAAGCACAAATGGAAAGCAATTCCCATGAGAACTGTCTGCAACCATTCTTTTGTTCTCACATTTATGAAATTAAACAGAGCTAGAATTTACACAGCGGGCACCAGCATGGCAGGCAAGTGACCCCAAAGAGAATCGGGGTTTAAGACAGCAAATGTAAAGACAGACGGATGATGAGGAGAGATAATGAAGAGAAATTTGCTTGTGTGCACATTTGTATATCTGCATCAACGCTTATGAGCACTTCTCAGGGAGTCAATAAAAAAATAAAAAGATAACTTCTGGTGGATGTCCCAAATCCATTTCGTGGATTTCTAAAATCTGCTACAAACAAACATTTCAGGATGCCAGGGGACTGTTTGCCAGGAGTGACAACTCCACATTTGGACTTGCTTGCAAGTACCACAATTTTTCCCCACTTCTTTGTCCCAGATTATGAGGCTGTATAGAAGGGCCCTAAAGCCTGCACTGACAAAAGCTGGGTTTCACTGAAGAGAGTATTTTACTATGAAATAAAACCCATAGCCAAAAAAATGTTCAGAAATTAATAGAATGACCTTAGCAAAGGCTAAAGTCATTTGTCCCCTAGTCCTACAATTTTGATGAAGATGAATTTCCTGGTCTGTAGCCATATTATGCAATAGATCTTTGTCCTCAGTTGGTGTATGAAAGATTGAAAAATTAGGTCACTCTCTCACTCACTCACTCACTCTCTCTCACACACACACACATACACACACATGTATGTGCTTTTGTAACTCTGTCTCTATGTGAGTGTGCATACACACACACATTGTTCAAGGCTATTTACTTTTAGCCTTTTTCCTTTAAAAATCTACATTACCTCCCTTCATTGCACATTGATTATTATACAACTATCAGCCTAGCAGATTAGTGTAAATTAAATTTCACAGTAACCTGCCTAAAGCAGTGATGGCTCCATTAAGCTTTAGGTGTCTCAGATAATTATAATAAAATATTTCTCTGTTAATTACATAAATGTATGAATACAATGGTGCCATTTGTGAACAGCATTGGGATATCTTATAAACACAGCACAACATGCATAAGTAAAAAGAAAATGGTTCCCTGTTTTCTCTAGAGAAGATAAAAAGGGGGCAGGGGTCATTTTCTGTTGTTACTTAGCACCAAGAATAGTCCTCTCTTATAAGTAAGGAATAGACTGCCCTTAAAAACATCATTATATGTGCCCTTTTCATCCACTCCCACCTAATCTCCTTTGATTTCTGGTTTACATTTGTTCTCCATCTCATTTCCCTGTGTGTGGTTTGCTTGCACTTAAACTGGAATCCTCAAGGAACTGTTCTGAAGAATTGGTTTGATGCAGATTATATCTTAAATTTTCTGACTTTTGTTTCCAGAAACCCTTTTGACATTGTATCCAGTTTCCATTGACTCCGGAATACCTCCAGACATCCTCATCTGCAAAGTATCATGACTTGCCAAGTCAAAACAACAAAAAGTTTCAGCACTACACAGCTTCAATACAATGTATCTCTAGCTATCTATCATCTATCTCTCTATTTATTGTATATGTAGAGAGTATGCATCATGTTCAAATGTTTTGCTAAATCAGGTCGTATTTGGATATGCATATCAAGCACAACACATTTCCAAGTCATGCAGTGATGTCTAAAGCAGAACAGTACCAAAGGCCGAGGTTAATAACTTGCACTTCTCCAAATGGAGTACTGTAGAAAAACTTTAATATTAATAAATATTTGAATCTCCCTAGCCCAAAGCTATATGCATAACTGTTGCAATGGATGTCTGATAGTATGAACTAACATTATTTATCACTGCACGAAGCAAATAAGTAAAATCTACTCAAGGCTATTATGCATTATACTGTTTTAAATACTATAACAACATCTTACAATGGACACACTAAATATGCATGCTTGCACTGGTGTGTATGATTTATCTTACCAATTATTCTACCCTTTGTGTTGTTTCTTTTTGTATATTTAGTTTAGTAAAAAAAAACTTTATTACTATAAATCAGGGAGAGGAAGGGCAAACCAGAAGTCTGATATGTCCCCAGGCCTTTTTGTGCGCTTACTTAGGCGATCCCTCGTAGTTTGAGGACGATTATCTTCCATTTCTGTCATCTTGGGGGTTTGTCCATAGGTGGCTGAAGAGGCCTATTCTTGATCTGCATGTTCTACCACAGTGAGGACATCGGTTTCCAGGTGGAAGGCGGTCCCGGTCAGGGTTGGCTTGACAGGCCTTCCTCTTGGCACGTTTCTCCTTTAAGCCCTCCATTCATGCCTCTTCGAACTCCGCAGCACTGCTGGTTACAGCTGACCTCCAATTAGAGCGCTCAAGGGCCAGGGCTTCCCAGTTCTCAGTGCCTATGCCACAGTTTTTAAGGTTGGCTTTAAGCCATCTTTAAATCTCTTTTCCTGCCCACCAACATTATGTTTCCCGTTCTTGAGTTCAGAGTAGAGCAACTGCTTTGGGAGACGATAATCGGGCATTCGGACAATGTGGCCAGTCTAGCGGAGTTGATGGCGTAGGAGCATCACTTCAATGCTGGTGGTCTTTGCTTCTTCCAGCATGCTGATATTTGTCCACCTGTCTTCCCAAGAGATTTGCAGGATTTTTCTGAGACAACGCTGATGGAAATGCTCTTGGAGTTGAGTGTGATGTCACGTTTCGCAGGCGTAGAGCAGGGTTGGGAGGACAATGGCTTTATAAACAAGCACCTTGGTATCTCTATGGATGTCCCGATCATCAAGCACTCTCTGCTTCATCCTGAAAAATGCTGCACTCGCAGAGCTCAGGCGGTGTTGTAGTTCAGTGTCGATGTTGACTTTTGTGGAGAGGTGGCTGCCAAGGTAGCAGAAATGGTCAACATTTTTTATGTTACACCGTTAAACTGTATTCCTGGCTTTGCAGAGTAATTAGCTGGTGCCTATTGGAAGAGCACTTTGGTTTTCTTGATGTTCAATGAAAGGCCGAGCTTCTCATATGCTTCTGCGAAGGTGTTTAGAGTGGCTTGTAGGTCTCCTTCTGAGTGCGCACAGACTACATTGTCATCGGCATATTGGAGTTCTATAATAGATCTTTTGGTGACCTTGGTTTTGGCTTTCAGTCTGCTGAGGTCCGATAGATGTCCGATAGATGATTTCCACTCTGGTGGGAAGCTTACCATCAAGAAGGTGAAGTATCATAGCAATGAAGATGGAAAATAATGTAGGGGCAATAACACATCCCTGCTTGACACCCGATTCCACCTTAAATGGGTCACTTTGGGAGCCGTTGCTGTCCAAGACTGTTGCCATCATGTCATCATGGAGGAGCCGCAGGATGTTCACAAATTTGTCAGGGCACCCAATTTTTTGGAGGATGGTCCAGAGAGCACTGCACCCACCCCCAACATAATAATCTGAAACACAGTGGCAAATGTTCTACCTAGTGCAATTTTCTACTAAAAATTACATTATCGCAGCCATATAATCTGCCTAACCACCCTCTTTCCTACATGCCAAAGGAAAAAGAGCTGCCACTAGCACCGACAACTGAAGAAATTAGAGTCCCTGCCCAGAATGGATGATGCTGCCACTTGGCATGGCTGGAAAAAGCAGTACAACAGAGTTCACTTCTTCCTTCTTCATTCACGTCATCCCTCTATCTTCCCCACCTGCGTGCCTGCCATAGAGAAAGAATAATAAATGCCACTAGGAATCAGATTAACTGCTGGTGGCTTTTTACAGAAAAGATTGGTTCTAGATCAGTTGTTCTCAATCTGTGGATCCCCAGATGTTTTGACCTTCAACTCCCAGAAATCCTAACAGCTGGTAAACTGGCTGGGATTTCTGGGAGTTGTAGCCCAAAACACTTGGGGACCCACAGGTTTAGAACCACTGTCCTAGACTAACCTTCTTTTTTCCAGGTAAGGGCAGGAGAGGAGAACAGAGGAGAAGGGTTGGATGGTGCAGGAGGAGAAAGAATAGGAGAATGTTGGAAAGAAAAATGGCTAAGTAAAACGCAGGGGAAAATTGTATGTCTGGTGATTGAAAAGTAGCAAGGGGCTATGTCCCTGGAGTTTAAATAAGTTTTTAAAACATTTTAAAATTTAAAACAAAATAAAACCAGGGATGGGAATGTGCAGGTGGGATACAGCCTCCAAGGTTACACAAGGGAAGAAATTTTGCTCTCCAACGCCCAGCAGTTGCCCACACTTTCTGTGAATGAAAGGGAAAATGGCTGCATCCAGCCAGTGTTTCTTAAGAGTAGATCCATTCAAAGCAATCTTAGTCATCTTAGTCATCCATTTGATTTGAGTAAGTCTGCTGTAAGCATGAGTAAGTCTGGATCTAAACATGAACTATCCATATTGCATCTGTGGTTAAGAAACTACAGTAGAGTCTCACTTATCCAACGTAAACGGGCCGACAGAACGTTGGATAAGCGAATATGTTGGATAATAAGGAGGCATTAAGGAAAAGCCTATTAAACATCAAATTAGGTTCTGATTTTACAAATTAAGCACCAGAAACATCATGTTATACAACAAATTTGACAGAAAAAGTAGTTCAATACGCAGTAATGCTATATAGTAATTACTGTATTTACGAATTTAGCACCAAAATATCATGATATATTGAAAACATTGACTACAAAAATGCGTTGGATAATCCAGAACGTTGGATAAGCGAGTGTTGGATAAGTGAGACTCTACTGTATGTTCTTTGGCAGGGCAATTTGCTTCTGGTACTACCTAGACATTATAAGAGAGAAAAGCAGAATCTGGTGTATGAATTGTACAAGTACAGTCAACCCTCCATGTTTTTGGATTTTATTTTTTGTAGATTTGATTTTTTATGATTTTGACTAAAATGTTTTAAGAAATCTTTCAGCCCTCCAGCATGATCATAGAGCCACACTAAGGGTCTAAAGATTTATTTTTAGGTCCTCCAACACAATTCTGTGTTCAACTTTTAGTGAAAATTGATGGTAGAGTCATGCTGGAGGACCTAGAAATTGCTAGAGGTTTTATCTCAGGTAAAAAAGAAATAGCCATTTTTATTCATGTTTTTTCACTTTTGCAGGGTTCCTGTGTCCCAAACGTCAGTAAATATGAAGAGCCAACTATATTCAATGAGACCATTTTGGCTTCCTTTTAAGCAGCAAAATGTCTTTGGGTGTCAGTGTGAAAAGCTCTTAGGTTCATTGATTAGGAAACTAAATAATTTATAGCTCAACTTCTGCTGTAATCTCAGCCAAAACTGGCATTCCAGTAGACATAATCCCAGCCAAGTTGACATGATGAAAGGGCTGGAATCGACTATCATGATAAAAGGAGGCAACCTGGAATCAACTTCCGGACCCTTTCTACACTGCCATATAAAATCCCAATTATTTGCTTTGAACTGGATTATTTAGCAGTGTAGACTCATATAATCTAGCTCAAAGCAGATAATGTGGATTATCTACTTTGATAATATGGATTATATGGCAGTGTAGAAGGGGGCCCAGGCTGTAGAGAATCTATGAAACAGGAAGTTCAGAGACAAGAAAAGCACTGAATAGGTAGTTCATGAGAAAAAGACTTGGAAAGTAATTTGGGTTTGAAGAAAATGGCACAAGCAATAATTGGACGAAGAATGCTACGGAGCTTGACATCCTTCAGGACTCCGGACTCTTCATAAATCATGATTTAGGAAGGAATCTGCTTTGAGAAAAAAACAAAGAAGTTTGTTCAAGAGACAATATGGCTTTTTTCGTGTCAGGTGCTACTTGAGAAACTGCACGTTGTTTCTGGTTGGAGAGAATTGGCTGTCTGCAAGGATGTTGCCCAGGGAACACCCTACAATATGGCTGCAAGAAATGGAGAAGAACAATGTGTTGCGTGACAAACAGAAGTTTTAGGACACAACTGGTAATAGATTTATGGAATTATAAGAGAAAGGCTAAAGTAACAGCACTAAAAAGAGGGTCATCCTCCAAGCCTAGATTATTTCCAAGTTATCTTTTTTATTTTGAAGGGCCATGCTGGTTGTCCAAAGTAACAAATTCTGGTTGTCCAAAGTTTCAAAGCTCTTGGAAGAAATTTGGTGTAATTGGGAATACTAAGGTGGGTCAAAAATTATCTCCCAAAATTTTCTCCCATATGCAACCAGCACATGCAATTGTTAAATGTTGTCTAGGGAAGTATAGGAGCCCATGGCTATTAGATCCAAAGTCACAGAATTCTGTCAACTGTTGGCTCTACTAGTATTGCAACACCTAATAAAAGTGGTGATGAGGAACTGAATTGACAGGAACTCACCAAGTCAGTTTCTATTTCATTATATAACAAGTTATAAAACACAAAGTAAATATATTGACTCTGTGATCCATTCTATACTTCTTCAAATATTTATTACTATATTGCTCATAGACCAGTGGTTCTCAACCTGGGGTCCCCAGATGTTTTTGGCCTTCAACTCCCATAAATACTAAGAGCTGGTAAACTGGCTGGGAGTTGTAGGCCAAAAATATCTGGGGACCCCAGGTTGAGAACCACTGCCATAGAGCAACAGAAGAACTTCTGCTCTATGATGGCAGAAGAATGCATGATTTGTATTGTAAGAGTTTGCCTTGCTCTGTTAATCTGTAACAGGGATGGAAAGGACTCTGGTCCTTTTAGGTTTCTTGATGAAATTACCCAGTTCACACCAAACCACCATATTGTAACAGAGAGATCCGGCAAAGCCATTGGACCATAGCTCCACAACTGTACATATGTGCAGTGTGCAAAGAGCTGTGAAGTCAATTATGTCCAACTTCTGACAACTCCAGATAAGGTCTGGAAAAATATCTCTCTAAACTTGAACAAGCTACTGCATGTTACTATAAACAATACTAAGATAGATGAACTAATGGCCTGACTCTACATGAGACATTTTTTTTCTTTTCATTTGTAATAATGTCCTTACATAGTGTTCATCTTCAGGTCAATAGAACCATCAAAGAGGTCATTTCCTCCTTAAACTGAGACAATGGTGCTCAAAGACAAATGTTTCATACAGGAGTTCTTAAAATGCTTTATAAACAAGTAGAGAAGAATTAGCTGCAGTGACTCATTTTTCTTGTATGATCATTTGATGGATCAGGAAGCTTCTGAAGCTATTGAGGTGTGTGTTAAAAGCACCATCTCTGCTAAGAATTGCCTCAAAGATTTGGCTTTTAGTAATAAATAGTTGTTTAGTGTTTTTTATATAAGGTAAAGGTTTCACGAATGAAGACAATTGTGGTGATTCATGGATGACTATCAATATCAATAATCTTTCTATTTTGTTAAAGGCCAAGCCACTAGTCTTCTGTATATGTATAAAAGCTCCCTACTTTATTTCTGCAACACCTTTAATATAATTTGTTACAGCTTTTTAAAAAACTTCTGCTGCTGCTGTATAAGCATTATCTGTTACAAGATTAACCTACTCAGCTAGAACCAAATGCATGTGAATATGCTGATATATTATTCTAATGAGACTTTGATGCAATTTATTTTGTCCAGTATAAAAAATAGAATAAAATAGGTCAATCATATATGTGGATCAAAATATTCTTAAAGGCTTTATATATGTGCACCAAAATGCTTTTTCTCAAACTAAAGTAAATGTATAGGTTATGTTTAATACATTTCTATGCTGCTTACTCAGAAGTAAGTCTCAATTGGTAAACTGGACTCACTATCTTGTAAATATAAGTAATGGGGGTTTTTTTGCATTTATTGAGTTGCAGCAAAGAAAATCGTATTCACATTTGCTGTCTCAACATTTTACTGCACATTTTCTTCAATATCTCAATCAAAAGTATCTCTGAATACTTCTAGAGATTACATTCAGTTCAATGAGGCACTAGTACTCTTTGGCAGATAAGACTTAAGTTCTTATAAAGCTATAACTACCATGATTCCATATCACTGAATCAAGGAAATTAAAGTGGCATCAGATTGTATTACGTACTTCTACATTGTTGATGTGTTGTTAGTCTGATTTCAGCAAATATTAAGAATATTTTAATACTAAACATACATACAATTCATTTATTTTTTTAAAAAAACCAAATACATTGTTAATACTAAAATATCAGGTTGTTCAAATTATTGGTCACTCACATCAAAATTGCAATTCTTAGTTGGAAAAGATCTGATCATTTTGAGGCCCCTCCTACATTGCCATATAATCCAGTTTATTAAACCAGATAATCCACATTATCTCCTTTAAACAGGATTATCTGAGTCTACACTGCCATATAATCCAGTTCAAAGTAGATAACGTGGATTTTATATGGCAGTTTAGCAGGGCCCTAAGTTCCTTGTTGCTGTTATCCACCTCTGAAGACAAAGCACACATTGCCTTTTGTCTGTCAGGGTGGGTGATATAAATTGAATAGTCTTTTAAGGTTAAAAAAAATCATATGTTTTAATTGCAAAATGTTTCACACAAGATGACAACCCCATACAGTCAACAAAGATGGTCCTGTCTGGATTCTCTGGCATAAAATGTCAGAACATTTTTCCCCCTGGAAGAAGATCAGCTTGATTCACCAGATGTTTTGTGGATAAGAAATTGAGGTCTGCTATAAGAAATCCATGGGAATTTTTCACCTATTGCTCTCTACTTAAACATATTGAATTTTCAGGCTGGTGTTTATAAATAAAGGAATTCTGATTATAGACTTGGTAAATTATCTTCAAGTAACTGTTTTAAGATACATTCACAGCAGCAGAATGCAGTTTGTCATAAATCAAGATTTTTGTACTTTGTGATGAAAAAGTGCTCTATGGAAAGTCAATAATAGGAGGCAAAATGAAGGAGGCACCATCAATGATGCCAGCATGGTGTAGTGGTTTGGCTGTTGTACTAGGACTTTAGAGATCTTAATTACAAACATAAACATCACACATGCACATAAATGCACACTAGGGACCAGCTATGATTTCCACAACCTCACAAATCCACCACTGCTGAAAGTGCGAGCATTTTAAACAAATTATTTAAACAAATTATACAGAAGCAAAAGCTGGGTTGCAGTTAAACATCAAGAAAACCAAGATTATGGCAACCAGACTGATTGATAACTGGCAAACAGAAGGAGAAAATGTGTAGGCAGTGACAGACTTTTTATTTCTAGGCGCGAAGATTACTTCAGATGTAGACTGCAGCCAGGAAATCAGAAGACATTTATTTCTTGGGAGGAGAGCAATGACCAACCTCATTAAAATAGTGAAGAGTAGAGACATCACACTGGCAACGAAGGTCTGCATAGTTAAAGCAATGGTATTCCCCTTCGTAACCTATGGATGTGAGAGCTGGACCATAAGGTAGACTCAGAGAAGGAAGTTAGATTCTTTTGAACTGTGGTGTTGGAGGAAAATCCTGAGAGCCTTGTACTGCAAAAAGATCAAACCAGTCCATACTCCAGGAAATAATGCCCGACTGCTCACTGGAGGGAAGGATATTAGAGGCAAAGCTGAAGTATTTTGGCCATATAATGAGAAGACAGGAAAGCTTGGAGAAGACAATGATGCTGGGAAAAATGGAAGGAAAAAGGAAGAGAGGTCGACCAGTGGCAAGATGGATGGTATCCTTGAAGTGACTGGCTTGACCTTGAAGGAGCTGGGGGTGGCGATGGCTGACACGGAGCTCTGGCGTGGACTGGTCCATGAGGTCACGAAGAGTCGGAAGTGACTGAACGAATAAACAACAACACAGAGTTTTCACTCAAAAGGATACAAATCTTGTGAATCAAATTTATCATATACTCATCTATGGCTGCAAATTTTGTTTGTTGTATTCAGATAATGAGTGAAACATATAAGTGAAGACAAGCTATCTTTTATTTATTCTTGAATTCATCTTCCCCTCCTAATAACACACTTCTTGATCTCTGACCACCACAATCTTTACTCCCAGACTGCACTTCCTCCTTGATCTGATGTCTTGGTCCTGATCCTATAATGATGAACAGCTGTGGATACTAGATAAGCACCAACTCGAGCTCAGAATTTGACACAGACATATGCTCTTTTTGGCATATCCTGTCTGATTTATGAAGCAAGGTTGGTAGGTCATCATCTTTCAGACAGAAAGAAAAATCCCCAAAACAATGCCTTTCCAGATCTAAAGAAAGAATAGATGAGCACAGAAACTCCCACCACATATATAAACTATGCTAACTGCTACCATCAAATGTAATAAATCATTACTTTCCTAAAGATTTCCAGAATGACTCTGATAGCAGAAGCAAAAAAAACAAAAAACAAAACAAAACAACCTGTATATTTTCCCATTAATTTATTGCATATTTTCAAGATCTCTTCATTTGCTGGATTATTTCTAGGAAAACTGTACTTTTATGTGTTTAACATAATATCTTATGACACCCCTAGAGAAATCTCAAAGTACCTGTGTTTTGAAAAATGAAATGATTTTCAAAGCAATAAATTATACATCTTTGTAAACATGTGTTTGAGAACCAGAAAGACAGAGACCCTTGAGCTCAGTATTTAAAATTATTCTGTAGTTCTGCCACTCCAAAGAGAAATTTTCTTGGCCTATAATCTATAGATATGAAAAATATTTGCAAAATGTCGCATTCTTGATAAAGGAAGCTGTCTTGATATGCTGAACTATCCTGTTGGGAAACTGGCAGCACTCAGAATAGTTCCTTCCTCCAGCACAAGTTTTCATAATTCATGCAGAATGTCTCAGCTTGTGATGCAATGTACATGCACAGAGCAAACACAGAAGGATGTTGGTAAAAAGGACACGACCCACCTATTTTTTACATCAAACAAACAACAGCAGGATGCAAATTGCAAAGTGTAATAGGAACTATCATCAAAGATCACAATCCAGCTGCAAGGATTGTTTGTCTGCTGCATGCCATATATCCCATGCTTCTTTTCAACGTTGCAGTTTGTAATCTGTAGCCCTTGTCATGTTATTACCATTACTGTCATTTAGCACAGCCAATGGTTAGAGATTATGGCAACATCATCTGAAATGCCACAGTCTCCATCTCTTGGCTGAAAGGTAAGTGAAATAAATTATGTGCACTTGTAAAGAATATATGTCTTCTTACTATTATTCAGCATTTCAAATAGGTTTTAGAAACTACTGATACATATAAACAGATTTTTTAAAAAGAGAGAGAGAGAGAGAGGTGTGTTTGGACCTTTTCTTTAGCATGTAATACAATTGAGCATTGCTATTCCTTCTGGCATCAATATGGTGTCATTTCTGCTATGGAACTAAAGCATGCCAGTCTGTCACTTCAATAAATTGGTATTCCGACTCTAATAATATAATTAGTTGAGGTTTGCAGCTGAAAATTGTCTCTGTTTCACAGGAGCTAAATGTCAAGGTTTATGGTAAGTTTTGTGAAGTGTTGCTTGGCAACAGAAAACATAATTATGAGGGTACTTCTTGCATGTCCGAGATATCCACATGGTTGCCATAACTGGGTTGCTTCAGTCTGGGTGTGCAGTTACAGAGGGAAGACCAGCAGTGATTAGCAGCTAGAAGAGCAACTTATGCTGCCAAGAGAAGCACAGACACACTGATGAAACGTCATTGTATTATCTCATCATATAGCATAGCAAACTCATTGAGCTTCAAAAGAACCAAATAATCCCTATCTATAAATGTATCTGCTTTATGTTAATATTTGCAATATTAATTTCACAGACCAAAGACAAATTATATAAAAATAGAATTGAAGAGCTATAAAACTATAGTAAAACGGCTAAAATGGTAACTCAGAGATGGATCAACCTCTCACTTATTTTTCAACTTCCAAAAACCTCCCAAAGGTAAGTTTCCCGCCTTCTTAGAATATGATAATGGTGAAAGGATAGGTTGCTGAGTTCTAGACCTCTTACAAAAGCTGTAGTACAATTCTTGTCCTCGCCATGTTATGGTGGTAAACAGCAAGCCATGGTGGCCTCTAAAGTATTACCCGTGTAGGTAAAAACAGTCCAGATCATTTGTCATCTGACATGAAGAAGAAAATATTCATATTCATTCTGAAAAAGGCAAGCTACATATAACCAAACAAATTATTTAGGGATTGTGTTGTGGACTGCTCTTTTGTTTCTGAGGGAGAAGGAAGACAGGTGGATGAAGAAGCAGCACTTGGGGATTTGGGGTTAAGTGGTGAGGAAGAAGAAGTAGAAGAGGTAGCAGATATATCACAATCCCTACGTTTGTGGAATGTCAAAGGGAGAAGGAAGTCAGAAGGGGAACAGCTAGGCTAGCAGAGAAAACGCTGAGTAATCAGACTGCACCCTAGAAACAGTCCAAAAATGTAGGGATTTGTGATCTATCTGTCACTTCTTCTTCTTCTCCTTCTTCCTCACCACTTAACCCCAAATCCCCAAGAGCTGCTTCTTCACCTGTTCTCCTTCTTTCTCAGAATCAGAAGAGCAGTCCACAACAGATTGGGTCAAAAAGAAAAGTCAGAATCATACAGGGGTTTGAGTGTTTCACTGGAGGCAAGTCTGCACCAGATAGGTTAGCAGCCTTGGATTCAGCATTTATGTGCTGCTGCTGCTGCTGCTACTACTACTCCTAAGGAGTCATGGAGCTCCAGCTGAGCTTCTGGTTGTTGTGGGAATCGCTAAAGGTGCCAGAACAAACTACAGGGTGACTGCCAAGAAAGAGGGAGAGTGATCATAATAGTAATAATAAATCTTTATTTATATCCCATTTTTCTCCCTCACAGGACCCAGAGCGGCCTACAACATATGAAAATCATGTAAACAACAATCCAAATACATCAATCTATATATATAAAAGAGTGATGGCATCAGGGCAGCGGACAAAACAACAAAACTACAGGCCCCCCAACCTCGAAATTTGACAACATAACCCATCATTCACGGCTCTAGGTTGATACAACAAAAAGAAAAGAAAAATAAAGTCCTAATTACAGGGAGAGGAATAATAGTTTTTATCCAATTGCTGCCAGTTAGAAGGCTAAGCTCCACCCACTTGGTCTCCTAGCAAACCTACTCAGACCAGGGGACAGGAAGACTTAGGCCTCACTTAGGCCTCTTCCACAGATTATCAGATTTTAACTGGATTATATGGCAATGTAGACTCAAGGCCCTTCCACACAGCTATATAACCTATTTAGAATCTTATATTATCTGCTTTGAACTGGATTATCTTGACTCCCCACTGCCATATAATCCACTTCAGTGTGCATACTAAACATAAAGACAACCATACAACAGACATTCAATACCACCATTACCTCAACAATTTCTCACCAACACCACCAGACAACACCACAGCAATGCGTGGCCGGGCACAGCTAGTAATAAATATAAAACATAAAATAAACAGTTTAAAATAATAATATACATTCACATTCTTGTGGCATCAAGTCAGATAACTCTGGGGGGGGGGGAATGATGCTCACCTCCATTTCTAAGCCAAAGAGCAGGCGTTGTCCATAGTTGCCTCCAAGGTCAGGTGGTCGGCATGGCTGGATGGTGTGCCGTTACCTTCCTGCCTTGTTCTACTCATACTTGCATTTTTTCAAACTGCAGAAGCTGGAGTTAAAGGCAGGAGCTCACCCTGTTCCTTGGTTTCAAACCACCAACATTTCAATCAGCAAGTTCAGCAGCTCAGCGGTTTAACCCTTCACTAAAGGCCTGTCTAAACAGGAAGGTTTTTAATTGGTTCTTGAAAGAAGAAAAGGAGGGAGCTGTTTTAATTTCTTTTGGGAAGGTGTTTCACAGGGTCAGGGTGGCCACAGAAAATGTCCTCTCCCTTGTTGATGTCAGTCGCATTTGTGACGGTGGTGGAAGTGATAGTAGGGCCTCACCAGAAGAGCGGGCAGGTTGGTATGAGGAAATGTGGTCAGGCAAGTAAGTTGAATCAGAACCGTTTAGGGCTTTAAAGGACAAAACCTGTTCCATGAATTGGGCTCAGAAACAATATGGCAGCCAGTGCTGGTGCTGTAGCAGAGGGATTGAACAGCTTTTTGAACTAATTAAAGTTTCCAGGCAGTCTTCAGGGGCAACCCCACATAGAGCCCATTACAGTAATCTAAGTGGGGTGTAGCCAAGGCATGGACCACCATGGCCAAGTCTGGCTTCTCAAGGTACAGGCACAATTTTAATTGTGCAAAGGCCCTCCTGGCCACCGCCAACACCTGGGCCACCAGGCTTAGCGATGAGTCCAGAAGCACCCCCAAACTGCAGACCTGAATCTTCAGGGAGAGTGTAACCCCATTCAACACAGGTTGCCACCCTATACCCTGATCTGCCTTATGAATGCCCAGGAGAACTTCTGTCTCGTCTATATATAATTTCAATTAAATCCAGACAAGACATTTCCCCTCCTTCTTGCTTGTATTGCTTTCGAACATCAGCAGAGGTATGCACAGTGGTCAAGGGTTTGGATGGAAATCTGTGGCTGGCTAGGAATGGTAGTTTCATTAACCCTAGGACTCTGGGAACTATGCAAATCTTTGTATAGACATGAAAACCCCTTAAATGACCTGGACCAGATGCAGGCAATGGGAAATAACAATAACAATAATCTGAGACAGATGCTCACAATTACTTCTCACCTTCTGTGGAAGTAGGAATACTGTATAACCGTAATACAATATTTCAACAACACAACAATAAATTAAGTCACAAAACCCCACTTTGGGGGATTATGATTTCCACACTTCTGTAGGCACATGTGCATAAATTATTCTTGGAGGTTACATCTATAGGTTCAAACTGTTTTGTTTGTTTATAATGCACACTGTGGGCCCAGTCCAGTGATACATGAAGGGCTCTGCTTGTTGTGATTGAGAACATGTATTTTAATACACAATAGAATACACATCTATTTAAAAAATAAAAAAATTGGCAGACAGCCACATCCACAATTAAATAAGCACCCAACTGCTATTTTCCTTCTTTCTGTCTAGTCTGTACAACAGCTGCTGATTATTTTTCCCTTGATAAATAGTGAATGGGATAGAATCAGACATAAGAAGGAAGGTTTACATTAATTGTACCAGCAAAAGAATATCCACATTGAACACTGAACATAGATGAATCACAATGGTTTTGCTACCTCAATCTGTCATGCTTCTTCTAAACGAATCTATATCCAACAGTGACAGTAGTTTTAAACCATTTCAGTAGTCAATGTACCATCCTACAGAATCCTGGAATCATAGAATCATACAATCATAGAGTAGGAAGAGACCTCATGGTCCATCCAGTACAACCCCCTGCCAAGAAGCAAGAAATCATATTCAAAGTACCCGACAGATGGCCATCCAGCCTCTGGTTAAAAGCCTCCAAAGAAGGACCCTCCACCATAGTCTGGGTCAGAGAGTTCCACTGCCAAACAGCTCTCAAAGTTAGGAAGTTCAGGTGGAATCTCCTTTCCTGTAGTTTGCAGCCATTGTTTCATGTCCTAGTCTCCAGAGTAGCAGAAAACAAGCTTGCTCCCTCCTCCCTATGACTTCCCCTCACATATTTATACTTGGTCATCATGTCTCCTCTCAGCCTTCTCTTCTGCAGGCTAAACATGCCCAGCTCTTTAAGCCGTTCCTCATAGGGCTTGTTCTCCAGACCTTTGATCATAATCACCCTCCTCGGGACACCTTCCATCTTTTCAACATCTCTCTTAAATTGTGGTGCCCAATATTGGACACAGTATTCCAGGTGTGGCCTGACCAAGGCAGAATAGAGGGCTAGCATAACTTCCCTGGATCTAGATGCTATACTCCTTTTTATGCTGGCCAAGATCCCATTGGCTTTTTTTTTTTTTTGCCACAGCATCGCATTGTTGGTTCATGTTTAACTTGTTGTCCACGAGGATTCCAAGATCTTTTTCACAAGTACTGCGTCGAGCCAGGCATCCCCCATTCTGTATCTTTGCATTTCATTTTTTCTGCCGAAGTGGAATATCTTGCATTTGACCCTTTTGAACTTAATTTTGTTAGTTTTGGCCCATCAAAAAAGTAACACTTTATTAGTTTTGGCCCAGTAAAAAAAAAGTAACTTTCCAACTATGGTTCTGTACAGTATAGTTCTCCAGGGAGAAGAACATCATCACCATCATCATCATCTGCTTTTGCTTGCTAAGAGAAATATCTTGCATTTGTCCCTGTTGAAGTTCATTTTGTTTATGGAACTTGTAGTTTCATAAGCTTCTAAGAATTCCCTGCTGGAGAACTTTGTTTACTCTTCTGAACAATAGTGCTAAAGCTCTCTAGGACAGAATGTTAAGTACCTCATCAAATTACGATTCCAGTGTTCCATAGGATGGAGTTATAGGCAAAAGAAGAAGAAAAATTGATATCATACTACAATAACTGCATTGTGTAGGCATATTTTCTGACATTGCTTTAGGGTTTAATATCAAATGTTTATATGTCATGGTGATGGAACTAATGCACTAATGAAGGGTCTTTTGTTTGTTGTTACCTTGTTAAGGTAACTCTGGGCTTACCCTTACATTTCTCAAATATGTCTTAAAATAGTTAAGTGGACTCCTGCACGTTTTCTTCCCATAAGGAATGTGCTGGAGCTTAGATGTTATTTATATGAATAATTTCATATTGTCTGTAATTTTTTGTGTAATAATAATTTAAAAGTAATAATTTGTTGTGGCGTCTTCAGCGCATGCGTGGGGGCATTTGCGTCCTGTACGTGGCCTAATTGGCGACGGTGTTGTTTCCTCTTCCATTGCTGTCTCCTAACCCCGTGCCATGGCAGGCCCTCACATCGGGCAGATCAAAATCAAAACAGACGTAGTGAAACGTTTGGCAAAGGAAAGGGTTATGTGTGAAAAGGAAGCAAATCAACAGGAAGAAAAGACTGAAAAAATGAAAACTGAAGATCCTGATGACTATTCAATAAAAAAGCAGATTGAAGTCTTGCAGGAATCTTGAATGATGATTCCAGATTGCCAACGCAGATTAGAGGCTGATCTTGTTCAACTATTAGAAAATGAAAAGGAATTTGAAGAAACTGACGAATATAAAGATGCATTCTCAGTACTGGAGTCAATAAAGTTAGAAGCCTAGATTGTGTTTACACTACAAAAAATATTCATATTTGTCTGTCACCTTTCCTATATACTCATGTCTAAGTTTAGAAATTTTAGTCAAAATCTCAAGCCAAAAAACCTGGGTGGATGTATCCATGATTTAGTATAAGTATTGTACCTTAACTATATATGGAGAACCTAAAAGAAGCATGTAGAATCTACATCTAACCAAATATGACATCTCCAGACATTTTCTAGGTCCTCCAGCAAGACTATCTAGTTTATCTATAGAGGTTCTTCATTTCAATGGGGTTCACAATTACATTCAGTTTCACATAACCCTAACAAATATGGTGGGGGGGGGTGTCATCCTGTAGGACAAAGTCTTTTGGGGCACTCCATTCAGTTTTAACTGTATGCTAATGTGGTGGACTCCAGGAAAAGCTTCATGCCACGATTCTGCTGCCTTGCTCTCAAAAATAATACAATACATGCTTAAGTTTCAATTATTTTTCTCTCTCCTACATTGTTATTTAATATGGTGACTGGAAGATGCTTCAGGGGAGGTAAATTATATAACACATTTATAGTATGTAAGGAGCAATGTCAGTTCACATCCCCAGGTTTTTTTTTTCTCGAAGCTAACCAGATAACTATTCTGTTACACTTTATCTTGTGTCCATCCAATTATGCTTGGTTTGAATGTGAATAAATGGCTATTGAACAAATCAATAGCCTTAGCACATGTATAATGGCTGCAAAAATAAAATCTGTTGTTACCTTAGCTGGAAGACAGGACTGGCTAAACTAAATATCGAATTAAATTTGGTTCATTAGGTTATATTCAGATTAGAAGTAGATAGGAAAGGAAGTCAATTTTAAAACTTTGACTTCTATTTCCTTCCCCTACCTCAAATTAATTAGAATTTACCAGTATAGGTACGCACTAAACATCACAATTAGGTTTTATAGGAAGCATATTAAAGTTTATTAAGGCACTGAGCAGTTCATTCACCGCAATTTGCAAAGGTATGAAGATTTTAATTTGATTTTTCCTCAATGTAGATATATATCTACAATTTAAGATACAGGTGCCCAAGATCTTGCATGTTTTTCTGTTAAATTTTTAACCTCACAACATATTTTCAGTTAAATGTTGGTGGCATATACTTAATCTGGTGGCATACACAATACATAAATCTTAAAATTTATTTATTTTTAATGAAGATTTCCTAATTGCGTACCCAACACCACTTCTCCCCACTGCAAAGAGGTAAGAGGACATAGAAAAGTGTGAAATAAAACTGAGGTGTCTGTTTCCTTGTTTTCTATTTTTTTTCAGGTAATAGATATTTATTTTTTAAAAAGAAGACTATAGTTTGCCTTACAAGCAAGGGATTTTTGTATTAAGAAATAATCCTAAATTTTGCAATTATGTTCAATGTAATGCAACACTTCATATCTTGTAATAATTATTAATTGCAATTATTTCAATTTTTCTTGTTGAAATCTTTCCATTATGTTACTTTAGGGACAAGAACAAGGTTGCCAGATTCCAGTTTCCCCAAATCCAAGTAGCTAATTTACATATTGTTGAAATTTTAAATATGCACATAATTATAATTTTTCTTCGTGTACTCTGTGAATGCACACTAATGGAGAAGGCTGCGCCTGCGCAGGCTCCAACGGATACTCTTCCAAGCTAAAGTTTGAAATTTGGCGGTAACCCCGCCCCTCTTCCCGGAGGGTATAAAGGGCGCCCTCCGCGCCCGCTCTCCAGTTCCTTTTTTTCCGCCGCAAAGCTCACTTCGGACTCTTCGTTCTTATGTCAACCACGCGTTTTAAACGGTGCACTCAGTGTGCCGCTAAGATTCCAGATTCCGACGGCCACGCTAAGTGCCTTTTCTGCCTTGGCGAAAGCCACGTCGTCGGTACCTGCCGTTTTTGCCTGGCCTTTACAGCTCAGGCCAGAAGGAATAGAGCTGCGAGACTCCGTGCAGCTCTTTATGAAAAAACTCTTGCTCCTGAGGCTTCCACTTCCACCTCGGCCTCGATGGCGTCCAGGCCTGCTCCGTCGGTATCATCTAAAACCTCGAAAACCTCGAGACCGCGACCGACCAAACCGCCCTGCACGGTGACCACCGCTACGGTATCCACCCGGTCGGGCAAGATGGGCCCTTAATCAACTTCGAGTTCGGTGGCTTCGGCCATTTCCACTCGATCCCGCCTGGCTTCGCCGCCATCTTCTTCCGCCATGAAGATTGCCTTCAAGAGGGCTCAGGAG
The DNA here is from genome assembly GCF_035594765.1 of Anolis carolinensis. Taxonomy (NCBI): domain Eukaryota; kingdom Metazoa; phylum Chordata; class Lepidosauria; order Squamata; family Anolidae; genus Anolis; species Anolis carolinensis. The sequence goes on from NC_085845.1 coordinate 63,749,173, forward strand.
GAATCCAGACGGGCTCAATCTGACTCGGCAGCTGTGTGCCCGATTCCCCCGACGCCGGGAAAATCGCTGAGGGTCGTGTCGAAACAACCCCCAGCAAAGAAACGAATGATCCAGAGGTCGTCCTCCTCAGCGTCTTCGAAGAAGGACGTCCCTTCCTCTGGGCCTTCCTCTAGGAGATCCTCTCCTATCCAACCAGCACAACGCCTCCGCTCCTCTTCCTCTCCTCATGGTCAGTCCTCGGATGCGGACGCTCAGGCCTCCCCCGACCGGTCGGTCAGGACGGTTATTAAGGCTCCCCAGCCGGCACCATCTCATCTTCCGGCTCGACAAGAACTTTTTCCCCCGGCTCAAACACCTGAGAGGGGTAGACAGATGACGCGCTTAGCCCGCGCCGCCCAGGCCTCCGCGTCCAAGGGCGTTCCTCCACAGCCGGCTCTCCCTGCTCCTGGGGTAATACCTCATCAGGACTCTGTGCTTGTTTCTCCTCCCCGGTCCCCTCAAGGGCCCGAGGAGGATGACCCCGATATCGAGCGCCCCGAGTCGATACTCTCCGCCTCCGTTGTCTCTCTCGGCCTCGACCTCTCCCCGCCTCACGACGCCTACGAGGTCGACCCACCTTCCCCGACGGATAATATTCGGGCTTTCTCCGACCAGATGGTCAGAATGGCAGACGCTCTGGGGATGGAAATTAAACAAACTTCAAAGGCCGTTACCGACCCCGTTTTCAAGAGGGTTCAAGCCCAAGCCCCGCCAGCCACCTTGCTGCCTTTTCTTCCATACCTCCTGGACGTCATCCAGGCATCTTGGAAGACCCCATCTTCGATACCTCCAACCTCTAAGAAAATAGAGGCCTGGTACCGAACCGATGACGAAGCCTTGGAATGGCTCAAGCATCACCCTGACCCAAACTCCATGGTGGTAAAGGCCTCCCAATCGTCGGGTCGACACTCCAACTCCCCTGCCGACAGAGAGGGCAAACGCTTCGATGCGGTAGGCCGCAAGCTGTACTCCGGTGCTCTCCTCCTTTGCCGTATGGCAAACTACGGGGCCTGCATGGGCGCTTATCAACAGATCCTCTGGGAGAAAGCCCAACCCTTCTTCGCCAAGCTTTCTGACGAAGACCGGTCAGTCCTTTCGACCCTCCAACAGGAGGCGGACTCTCTCGCACACCACCAAATTCAAATGGCTAAGCATACCGGTGATACCGCCGGAAAAATGATTGCCCACGCGGTCGCGATCAGACGGCATGCATGGCTTCGGTCCTCAGGACTCTCTTCTTCCTCTCGACAGGTGATCGAAGACCTTCCTTTCGACACCCAAGGCCTTTTCAATTCTGGCACTGATGACAAACTTAAGTCCAATCACGACTTCAAGATTCTCGCAACAAAGTGCGGGACCGATCAACCTCAGGCTCAGCGGACCCGATGGTTCCCGCAACGGTACCGTCGCTACCCTCAGCCTTTTCGTCACCAGCCGTTTCGACGCTCGTCGAGCTCGAGTCACCACAGTCATCAGCAACAACCTCGCCGCCAGCACCAGGTCCCGAAAGGTCGGGGCAAAGGTCCTGCAGCTATGCCACAACCCCAACGACGGGCCTGACGCCCACTCTCTCGGGGATCTTTCTATCTCCACTACTACTGCCACTACCATGCCGTTCCTAGGCCCCGACCAGATCCTTCCTCTCTGTTCTTTTCTCGACCGCCTAGCTCCTTTCTACCACGAATGGGAGTCTATCACCTCAGATGCCTGGGTTCTTCGCATTGTCAGAGACAGCTATGCCTTGGAATTCGAAACTTTGCCACCCACAGGTCACATCCTCCACACCGACCCTTCACCGGAAATATGCGCCAAGGTCGACTCCCTTCTGGCGAAGGGCGCAATCCAGCCTTCTCCTTCCGAGCAGGACACTCGAGGTTTCTTCTCGAGATACTTTACGGTTCCCAAGCGGGGCGGAGGTCTTCGGCCTATCCTCGACCTACGGGCTCTAAACCTCTTCATTCTGCCTTCAAAATTTCGAATGGTTTCAGTGGCCTCCATCCTCCCGATGCTCCGACACGGAGACTACTTCGCCTCTATAGACTTACGCGACGCGTATTTCCACGTCTCGGTGCGTCGATCCCACAGACGCTTCCTTTCCTTCAAGCTCCTGGGACACTCTTACCAGTTCACAGTTCTCCCTTTCGGCCTCGTCACGGCCCCAAGGGTCTTTACAAAGGTGGTCGCCGTGGTGGCAGCGCACCTCAGGAAACAGGGCATTATGGTCTTTCCTTATCTGGACGATTGGATGATTGTCGCGTCCGACCCCTCATCCCTTCAAAACCACGTCTCACAGACTCTTTCTCTCCTGCAACGGCTGGGCCTTCAGTTGAATGTCTCAAAGTCTCAACTCCTCCCAACCACAGAGATCCGCTTCATTGGAGCTCTCTTCAACTCCATCACGGAAACCGCCTCCCTACCGAAGGACAGGTTCCTAGCCCTTCAACAGCACCTTTCTCTCCTCCTCCGCAACCGCAGGATCCGGGCCCACGCGGTCCAAGTTCTTCTGGGTCACATGGCCTCCACGGTCATGGTTACCCCTTTCGCCAGACTACGTCTCAGACCTCTCCAGAGATGGTTTATAGACTCTTTCAAACCCCATCGGCATCCGAGCTCAATGTTTCTCACGGTACCGAACCACGTTCGCCTCTCCCTTCGTTGGTGGCAGGACCCAGCGAACGTTTGTGTGGGGCTTCCCTTCCATCCCTCCCTACCGTCAGTCACCATCACGACCGACGCCTCCAATTTTGCGTGGGGAGCCCACATGTCGTACCTCACCGTCAGGGACCTGTGGTCCACCCAAGAAAGGTCTCACCACATAAACTTTCTAGAACTGTTATCAATCTTCAAAGCCCTCCGGGCGTTTGCTCGCTTTCTTCCCCACAAGTCTGTTCTAATCCAAACGGACAACGTAGTAGCCATGTACTACATCAACAAACAAGGGGGTACGGGCTCGAGAAAACTCATGGCTCTCTCGATGAACATTTGGCTATGGTGCATAGCGAAACACATAACTCTGTCGGCAGTTCACCTTCCGGGGGCTCAAAACACTCTAGCAGACTCTCTAAGCAGAATAACGACCTCCCCCCACGAGTGGCGTCTCGATCCCGAGATCCTGAAATCCGTCTTCGACGATTGGGGCTGGCCAGCTCTGGACCTTTTTGCCTCCCCCTCGAACGCTCAACTTCCTCGCTTCGGAGCGAGACTACCTCCAAACTCGACTCCGGGCTGTCTCGGAGACGCGTTTCTCCTCGACTGGACTCTCGAACCCGTCTATCTTTTTCCTCCCTTCCCTCTCATCTCGAGAGTAATAGAGAGACTCTATCTAACACCGACATCGGCCATCCTGATCGCCCCTGCATGGCCACGCCAGCCGTGGTATCCCACGCTACTCCGGATGTGTGAGCATCCTCCCCGCACTCTCCCAACTCTCCCTCATTTATTATCTTCGCAGAAGGGACAGGTCCTCCACCCCGACGTCCCGTCCCTACACCTGACTGCGTGGAGGATACTTCCTTAAATTCTCTCCACCCAGACCTGCAGGCGATCCTTCGCGCCGCTCACAAACCGGCCACATCGAAGGCCTATGCTTACAAGCTGGCAAAATTCCAAACTTTCCTTCGGGACCGACGCGTCGATCCCGCCTCTACTTCGATCCCGCTGGTCATGGACTTCCTACTTTCCCTTGCGGATCGTCAACTTTCTCTGGCCTCGATAAAATCCTATCTCGCTGCTCTCTCCTGGCATTTCCAACGTCAGGGACAACCCTCTCTCTTTTCTAACAACCTCATTAAGACCTTCCTTCGAGGTTACAACAACTTGCACCCTCCAGTTCAACCTCCGACTCCCGGATGGAGCCTCGAACTCGTCCTTTCTCAACTAGCTTCAGCTCCCTTCGAACCTATGGCCTCTGCAGACCTTCACCTTCTCTCTTGGAAGACTGCCTTCCTTATCGCTATCACCTCTGCGCGCAGGCCTTCGGAACTGGCTGCTCTCCGGGTGGACGAACCCTATCTCCGTTTCCACCACGACAGGGCTGTCCTTCGCCCAGACATCACCTTCCTACCTAAGGTGGTCTCTGCTTTTCACCTGAACCAGGACATAATACTTCCTGCTTTCTTCCCTAATCCTTCTTCTTCTCTGGAACGGAAACTCCATCTCCTCGATGTCAGGAGAGCCCTCCTTTTCTACAAGGACAGGACTAAGGACATACGTAAGTCACCTAGACTGTTTGTGGCTTACGCTACCCATAAACTGGGCGAACCACTTTCTTCCCAAAGACTCTCACACTGGATTGCTCAGACCATCGAGCTCGCTTATCAGCTGGCCAAACGCCAACCCCCCTCCTCGATCCGCCCTAGATCTACGAGGGGCCTTTCCACCTCTACGGCCTTCCTGAGGGGCGTCCCTCTCGACTCCATCTGTCGAGCGGCTATCTGGTCCACTCCATCCACCTTTGTTTCACACTACAGGATGGACTCAAAGAACCTCAAGGACTTGGCCTTTGCCAGGTCCGTCCTTTCCTCCTGCCTTACCTAAGGTTGTTGCCTTACTCAAAACCAGTTTTCGGGTTTATCTTTCTTACAGGCTGACCGTTGTCATCCACCCCGTTTGTAATCGATGTGCTCAGGGATTCTTTAACGTAGTGCTTGTGTACTATACTTACCCACTGCACTGAAATGTATTTTTTGTTTGAATACTTCTCCCTCTGTTTTCAGAGAATGAGTTTATGCCTACCTCTGTATTTTCTTACAGACTATTGCTCACTTACAATGTTGTGATTATGTTCTGGATCCTAACTTCAAGGATCGGTTTTTTTGCACTATATGCTATTGCATCGCTTCTTCGACCGTTGCACTTGCTTGTTTTTGAACCTTGTGCTCAATAAATGTGTTGTTTGGACACTAGACTGGTTATCGGGTTTGCTATCCCACCTACCTACACCTTAGCTTGCTAGTCTCCATTAGTGTGCATTCACAGAGTACACGAAGAAAAAGGACAGGTTGCTTACCTGTAACCGTGTTTCTTCGAGTGTACTCTGTGAATTCACACAATCCCGCCCTTCCTTCCCCACATGCAAACCTCTCCCTTTCTTGCTGCCTTTGCGGCGTAGGAACTGGAGAGCGGGCGCGGAGGGCGCCCTTTATACCCTCCGGGAAGAGGGGTGGGGTTACCGCCAAATTTCAAACTTTAGCTTGGAAGAGTATCCGTTGGAGCCTGCGCAGGCGCAGCCTTCTCCATTAGTGTGAATTCACAGAGTACACTCGAAGAAACACGGTTACAGGTAAGCAACCTGTCCTTATACACGTTCCTATGATAATGCATGTTATTGATTTGCTAAATACACATATTTATTTAGCACATTCATGATTTTTCTGCCACTGAGACAACTAAAGCAAGGTAATATTTAAAATGCTGGATATGAAAGAGAATGACCCATGTTAAAATCCCTGCTTCAACATGGAACTTAGAATCCAATCTTAAGGCAACACTGCCTCTTATACACAGTTGCTTTGTAAAATGGGTTAGTGCTGATTTGATAGTAACAACAACAGCAGCGCCAAAACATTTGGTCATGCACAGGCATTTCTAATGATTATTTAATATGGTCACTACGGTATGATGATGATGGTGATGATGATGATTTCCCATCATTTTTAACTGAAAGCAAAAAGGCTTAGAGATTCATTAAAATATCATATAAAATTACCTCTCCAACAGTGAGTTCCATCTGATTCACAGAGGAATCAGTGACAAACCCACAAACCACAACTCTTTTTCTTCACTTTGCCTCACTTTGTGCAGTACATTTAACCCACCCACGTTGTCCATATGCTATACCAGGGGTCCCCAAACTAAGGCCCAGGGGCCGGATGTGGCCCTCCAAGGTCATTTAACTGGCCCCCATCCTAAACTTTAGACTTAGGGTTGACTTAAGTCTACATGGTCTTTGGAGGTCTCTTTGCTTACCTATGGTCTTATGAGATCATCTAGATGGTCTTTGAAGGTCTCATTGCTTAGCTACAGCCTTATAAGACCAGCTAGAGGGCTTTTGGAGGTCACTTTCCTTACCTATGGTCCTATGAGACCATCTAGATGGCCTTTGAGGGTCCCTTTCCTTACCTATGGTTTTGTGAGATCATCTAGATGGCCTTTGGGGGCCCCTTTCCTTACCTATGGTCTTATTAAACCATCTAGATGGCCTTTGAGGGCCCCTTTCCTTACCTATGCTCTTATGAGACCATCTAGATTAGTCTTGGAGGTCTCTTTGCTTACCTATGGTCTTATGAGATCATCTAGATCAGGGATCCCCAAACTAAGGCCCTCCAAGGTCATTGATCTGGCCTCTGTCCTAAACTTTAGACTTAGAGTTGACCTAAGTCTGAAATACCTTGAAGGCACACAACAACAACAATCCTAATTTTGGACAATTTCATCCTAGTCCAGCCCTCCAATAGTCTGAGGGACTGTGAATCGGCCCTCCACTTAAAAAGTTTGAGGACCCCTGTGCTATACTATTGCAACTGAATCTCCAACCTTCTCTTCCTCAACAATGAAACATTCATGGTCCATCCGAAGCTCTCTTCTTCCTATGACTTCTCAATGGGGTCTTCATGATACCTTCAGTAATAATGAGTGATTCTACATGGGTCTTAGCATAAAGCCAATTTTTTGAGCTGTGACATGCATAAAAGTGGGCCCTTTACAAGACTTTTTACATCTTGACACAGAGGGGTGTGTTCTGTCCCAAACTCTTTTTATTCAAAGTTATCTATATTTTCATATTCTTCATATTTTCTCAACTGCTCAGCAATACATATTTAAGAAGATGGGGTTCTTCACCCACTCCTTTTTGGTTAGCTTTAGCAGCTTTATGTCCCATCTAGAGGGTTATCCAAAACAAATTTGCTTGGACTACATTTATATTGATGTGTTTTCCCTGAAGTCTTGTTGATATGATTTGGTCAGACTTTGTATTGTATTCTTTGCGTACTTTTGCTAATAGCTCCTCACTATTATCCCCCTCCCCATTTCTTTTTAGGTTTTTGCTTCTTGATTTAAAAAAACGGTGTAACTATCTGACTCAAAACGCCCCGTTCCTATCCATTTTAGCTTGCTCACTACAACTATTCTAGTGTGTATATGTTCCAGTTCTTGTTTTACTGTCTCTAGTTTCCCCTGATTCATGCTTCTCTTTTAAATCAGTGCTTGGGGGAGAGGTTGTTTTGTTTTTTATTTTATTGTGGCTCACAATAAAATAATTCATAATTTCTTTTGAATTATTGGGGTAGGGGGTTTACTATTTTTTTCCACTGCCATGTTTTATGGTGTTAGCCACTTTGGGTTTCTCCACTGGAGAAAGGATTGATGTCAAGGAAATTAAATACATTACTATACAAGGGTTACAACTGAAAAACCAAAAGGGGCAGATGTAGTATAACTATCACATTGCATTGTTGAAGGCTTTCATGGCTGGAATCACCGGGGTGTTGTGTGGATCTGAGGATCTGAAGATGCCAGCCACAGATACAGGCAAAACATCAGGAGAAAATGCTGCTAGAACATGGCCACACAGCCCAGAAACCACATAAAACCCCACACATTGCATTTTTACTAAATAGATACCTTCTTTCCAGTGTTCAAAATATCTTGATTGTGCTGCCTCTCTCCTATTACTATGAGCCATAGATTATTCTACTGAAGAACTACCCTTTGGGATTTGGACAACAAAGCTCAACCACATTGGTTTACTATAGTGACAAAGAATCCTAAGAGACAATCCAATCAAAAAGGAAAGTTACTAAGCAATTTTCTTTGTTCAGTCTCCTGTCAGCCAGGACTTCATGATGATGGTATGCATTTAAAATGCCAGGATGAGGGAAAATATGGATACAGATAATGCTGTTGATTTGATCCAGGTAATTCCCTTTCTAGAAAAAGTAGACTTCCTCCCCTCTGATCGCCCTCTGCTACTCTAAATGTGAAACAGGGCCAGAGAATTCTTAAAGTGTTATGCATTAGTGCTATTGAAGGACTGCAATTTGTTCACATTAATGCTGATTTAATAGAAAATGAGACGATGCACAGCCTTTTCTGAAACGGGCATGTGCATAGATGTGCTGCTATTTGGGGAAAGGGAAGGCATTTATTTGTTCTCAGATATTGTAGAAGGCTCATTTGATGTTTTATGTATTATTGATTATTTTTTAAATGAATACATTTTATGGAGGCTAACTGAGGGTCCTAGAGATCTTCTACATTTGGTGGTACAGAACTACTTCTTCCCTCCACCCTAACCTTCTAACCTCAGGCAAAGGGTTGGAATATGTGAACTGCAAAAGAGCACCTTCATCAGGGCTATAAACAGGCACTTAGAACTCTGTGAAAGATCATATCATTTCCTAGTGGACAGAGTGCTTAACTCCATTAGTGCCACAGTCTGATTAAATCACACCACATCACATTTTAAAAGCGTTTCAGCCAATTAAGTCAGCCCCACAGCGTTCAATTCATCTCTGCTTTTTCGAGGATCATAAAGATGTTGGAAACAAATTTATGATCTGGCCCATAAGTGAGATGACTTATTTCAAGACAGCTAGCTATAGTTAAAGACGGTTTATGAATTTTTAAAAAAGGGATGGGAAATGAGGATACTAATCAGAATTTAGTGTAAGAGGAGGTTGTATACTTTTAAAAAGTAGTAGCCACTTGTTCAGAAAAATAATATCTTTAATTGCACTTTTTTCCTTCTCTCTGTTTCTCTCTGTACAGCAAGAAATCAGAGAACCAAGGAAATCAACTATCTGGAACAGTGTGATGATTGGGGGAAAAATAAACCAAATTCATTTTCAGTCAGGTGACCCTCATCACAGCAATCTCTCCTTGTAGCATTAATAGATCACCCAGCTGGTAATACCACCAAGCTGCAGACGAATTGATAAATATGATCTCTGACATAAAATCCATCTAGATCCATCCTGTTAGCAAATTTCAAAAAGCATTTCAGATGATTAGGCTGTTCCATTCATTCCCACATATTGAGCACTGCACAGATGCTAAAAAACGTACCAGAAAGAGTTCTGAAGGCTTTTAGCAATATCTGTATGATTCATCACATGTACCTATGCAGCACAAAATGTGTTATTTATCTTCACATCTTCAACTGAAATGAAATATAAGGTCACTTATATTCAGTCCACGTCCAAATAAAAGGAGAGTTTTAAATACTGAAAGATAAACTTTGGCCACAATGTGCCTACCTGTAATTTATTTTTAAAAATCTCCTGCAGTAAAGAACTGGTGGGATCACAAACCAGCAAAGATAATGGAAAATGAACACGCAAAGATACTGTGGGACTTCCGAATCCAGACTGACAGAGTTCTGGAACACAACACACCAGACATCACAGTTGTAGAAAAGAAAAAGGTTTGGATCATTGATGTCTCCATCCCAGGTGACAGTCGGATTGACGAAAAACAGCAGGAAAAACTCAGCCGCTATCAGGACCTCAAGATTGAACTTCAAAGACTCTTGCACAAACCAGTACAGGTGGTCCTGGTGGTGATCGGTACACTTGGTGCCGTGCCAAAAGATCTCAGCCGGCATTTGGAAACAATAGACAACTGACAAAATTACAATCTGCCAACTGCAAAAGGCCACCTTACTGGGATCTGCGCGCATCATCTGAAAATACATCACACAGTCCTAAACACTTGGGAAGTGTTCGACTTGTGATTTTGTGATACGAAATCCAGCATATCTATCTTGTTTGCTGTGTCATACAACGTTGTTGTGTCAATAATAATAATAATAATAATAATAATAATAATAACCAAAACAATATAGTTTTGCAAAGAAAAATACGCCCCAGTTATCACAAGGACCAAAGTCATCTTCTTCAGCTATGAACGCTTGGAGATACTAAAGGAACACAAGAGGAATGAATTCACATACTAGATACCAGCACATGGATTTGGCCTATCTCTACCACTTTATGATCAACATCAGCCTTAAAGAGGCCTTTGCCTATACAGACTTGTGCAAATAAAGTTCCAAACACAAGCTTTTGAAGAGGAAACCTGGACTGACTAGGATCCTTGTTCCCACAGAAAAGGTCATACAGATATATAATGTGTATTGACCCATAGTATTCCTAGGATGGATGATACCAAAAAAAAAAAAAAATGGAACAGAGAGGTAGAATCCAGAAAAATGAAAACTTAGAAACAATGTGAAAAAGAGAAGTCACTCTGTGATTGCTGTAAACATAATTATGAACAGTACATTTCTTGGCTATGCTTGCACTTAGCTAGGATATTTGATGAGTGATGTCCAAACATGGCCCAAAATCAACAGAGCAAAGTGGATTCCTGAAGCAAAATGAACTAACATAACGAAACAGTAAATATGTGTCGTGACAGGCAATGAAAAATTCTAATCATTGTGCAGAAAGCAGAAAACAATCCTTCTATCCTGAACTCAGAAAATAATTTAAAAATATGTTGACCTTTAAAGGGCCTCTATAAGTTGTGGAAGGGGGAATGGTGTCCCTTCTTTTTGAATACTTCCTTTTTATTTTTATTTTTTTAATATTTAACTTTGCATACAAGAAACTATTCTGTTTCAGAGTGTAAAGAGAAATAACATAGTCACCTATCAACCCATCATATTTTACACCTAGGTGTGACTAGTGTATACAACATCACCTAAGCTCTGCAAGTGCAGCATTTTTCCAAATGAAGCAAATAGTGTTTGATGATCATCCGTAGAGATACCAAGGTGCTCATTTATAAACCCATTGTCCTCCCAACCCTGTTATAGGCCTGAGAAATGTGGACTGTATCTACATCACACTCAACTCCTGGAGCGATTCCATCAGTGTTGCCTCTGAAAAATCCTGCAAATTTCTTGGGAAGACAGACAGACAAATGTCAACATGCTGGAAGAAGCAAAGACCACCAGCATTGAGGCGATGCTCCTACGCCATCAACTCCACTGGACTAGCCACGTTGTCTGAATGCACGATCACCATCTCCCAAAGTAGTTACTCTACTCCCAACTCAAGAACAGGAAACGGAATGGGCTTAAAGCCAACCTTAATAACTGTGGCATAGACACTGAGAACTGGGAAGCCCTGGCCCTTGAACACTCTAGCTGGAGGTCAACTGTGACCAGCAGTGCTGCAGAATTCGAAGAGGCACAAATGGAGGGCTTAAGGGTGAAATGTGCCAAGAGAAAAGAACGTCAAGCCAACTCTGACCGGGACCATCTTCCACCTGGAAACTGATGTCTCCACTGCAGGAGGATATTCGGATCAAGAATAGGTCTCTTCAGCCATCTCGGACCCACTCCCAAGACCCCACAATTGGAGGACCATCATCCTCGATCTATGAGGGATTGCCTAATACAGTGTATAAACATCTTGATTATTTTCTAGCTGCAAACAACATTCAGTGTGCCAAGATAGCAGTAAGTAATAAGTGAAAATCAAAGAAGGGCATTGTTAGTTTGCATATGGTGTGAACTGTTTAATATTTTTATCTTAAAATAAACATGATATTATAGGAGAAGTTGGCTATGCCCTTCATATGTTATTGGATTGTAGCTTTTATTAGCTTCATCCAGAATGAACAGAAATCAGGAATTATCAATATACAGTATGTAGTGCTAATAAGATCTATCTGTTTTAACTAAGGAAATACAAAAGTAACTTTTTTCTGAAAAGGTGTGCATCTGGTAAGTTACCTAACAAAGATTTATATCAACAATTTTTTCAAAGATATCAGAATACTCATGGTTGCTTGCATTCAGAAGTAAGTCAAATTGCAACCTTGACTTTTTCAGACAGTCATGCCTGAACAGTAGATTATGTGAAGTTAACAGGTGTTCCATTTATGAAGAAAAGGGTGATTGCTAAGGCGTAGTTCATAAACAGAGTTAATATCAATGAATCTCATATTTCTGTGAGGATGACTATTGCCCTAATGGTCTTGGATAATGCTGGTAACACAATTGCTAAAGAAATACTCATTTTGTGTTATTATGTTTTATTTTATCTCTTCTTTGTTCCCCTTCCTTTAGAAGAATATTCAGCAAATGCATGGTGCTTCTTATACCACAGAGAGGGGGGAAACACAGGTACACACAACACATATGTTGTGTACTACATCTATATACCTGAGAGATGTGTGTCTATGTCTATTTTTTCTGATTCTGTCTATTTTCAAAACTACCTACCAAATATAACAAAAGTTGTCCATGACCATATTCCCACTTCCATTAAAGATAGATGAGGATACTTCTTATATGAGTAGTAAATAACTTGTCCAAAGCACTAACCAAAAATAGAAGTTACTATACTCCTTGGTACCATTCAACCAACATTTGGAACGATGTTGTCATCTGACATTACAGATGGCTGATTTATCACAACGCAAGCATGAAGCTGTCACAAACCATTGTAGTCATAGTGCTAGATGTATTATATCCTCTGTTCAAAAAGTCATCCAAATCATTACGCCTATTCCCATCATAATTACAACTATACTCCTCGACCTTTTGTACTGGTCGCTCTTTTCCTGATTACTTGATATTAATTCAGGGCTCCTCCCTACCTAATGTGTGTACCCTATCCACTATTGCAACCTCATTGTTTTTAATTCGATGTTTTAATACCGTGTTGTGGGGGGTTTTTTTGGTTTTTTTCGGTTGCTGTGTATATATTATTATTGGTTTTGTTCTCTGATGTTTCATATTTTATTTTGTATTGTTTTGTATCCGATTTTGCTGTAAGCCGCCCCGAGTCCCCTTTGGGGGAGATGGAGGCGGGATATAAATAAACTTATTTAATTATTATTATTATTATTATTATTATTATTATTATTATTATTATTATTATTATGTTCTTCAGCACTTATCCATGATAGAAATTGTTTTCCTTGAAAGGGAACTTACTCCAATTTATAAACGTTAAACAGGGATTGTATAATGTGTACTAATACATATTAGTTTAAATGGCTCTCAGTATGGCTCAGATAAGCAACTTTCATGATTTGGAGAAAACATGATATTTACTAGCTGAGGCTGATTGATTTATTACAGTCTGTCAATGTGAAGCACTTATGCCAACAAAGAATCTCTCTGCAAGTGTTTGCATGGTTTTTGCACAAATGCCTTTTTTGAACTTCTGCAGGCTGAGTATAGGGCTCTGTGTGCATCATTAGTAATAAATACTCATCTGTTAATTGTTTTAATAACTATATTGACTACAAAGAAACAACATGATTCAAAACGATTCCATTTCTCCACCTGTTGGAATGGAAGCCATTTTTGAACTTGTGGGAGCTGATTCCTTTTAGAAAGTCTCATTGTTTCACTGTGCTGAAGAGTACCCACCCAATAGCACAGTGCTAAGTCAGAATAGCTTTTTCTCCTCTTCTTCTTCTTCTTCATTCACTCAGTCGTTTCCAACTCTTCGTGACCTCATGGACCAGTTCACACCAGAGTTCCCTGTTGGCCGTCACCACCCCCAGCTCCTTCAAGATCAAGCCAGACACTTCAAGGATACCATCCATCCATCTTGCCCTTGGTCGGCCTCTCTTCCTTTTTCCTTCCATTTTCCCCAGCATCATGATCTTTTACAAGCTTTTCTGTCTTCTCATGATGTGGCCAAAATACTTCATCTTTGCCTCTAATATCCTTCCCTCCCAGTCAGCAGCCAGGCATTGTTTCCTGGAGGATGGACGGGTTGGATCTTCTTGCGGTCCAAGGCACACTCAGGATTTTCCTCCAGCACCAAAGTTCAAAAGCATCTATCTTCCTTTGCTCAGCCTTCCTTATGGTCCAGCTCTTGCATCCATAGGTTATAGGCTAGAGCAAATTTTTCGTTATTTCGTTAAATTCATTAAAAATTCGTTTCGTAAGCAATTTTGAATTAATATTGAACCATCTGCTCACTGCCCTTACAAATATTACGAATTTGAATAATAAAAGTACCTTTTTTCATTTGTTTCTGATGTCTTCGGATGAAGCTGTAGCCCCTCTGAGAGGAGAAGCCATGTTGGCATGCCTCTCAGTCAATCAGAGCAGAAGAGGGAGGGAGGGAGAGGCATGGACATCGATCTGCTAGCATTTTAAAAAAAATGTTGCTTCAAAAATCCCCAAAAATCAGTGGATGGGTCAAACATTATGAAACTTGATAGGCAAAGAGTACTTAATTTTTGCTTCCATTCTGGCAAATTTCATCATAATAGCTTTCATAATGCAGGAGAACGAAGCCTCTGAATATTGACCATTAATGAAGCAATTCGCCATAACGAGAGAAAAAACTCCATTTCCCAGAAGCCTTAGCAAGCCAATCAAAGTGGAAGGAAGAAGGACAGGGAGGCATGGCTATCGATCTGCTAACATTTTAAAAAAAATGTTGCTTCAGAAATCCCCAAAAATCAGTGGATGGGTCAAACATTATGAAACTAGATAGGCTAAGAGTACTTAATTTTTGCTTCCATTCTGGCAAATTTCATCATAATAGCTTTCAAAATGCAGGAGAAGGAAGCCTCTGAATATTGACCATTTATAAAAGCATTGGGCTGAAGCAAACGTTTCTCCAATAGTACTATGCCCACTTGCAAACTACAATTCCCAGGTGTTCCAGGCCCTCTCTCCTCTTAACATTCCCCACCCCCTTTTGTCCTCACTTAGAATCATAGCGTCATTGAACAGTAGAGTTGGAAGAGACCTCGTGGGCCATCCAGCCCAACCCCTTCTGCCAGGCAGGAAGACACCATCCAATCCCTCCCAACAGATGGCCATCCAGCCTCTGCTTAAAAGCCTCCAAAGAAGAAACCTCCACCACAGCCCGGGGAGAGAGTTCCACAGCTGAACAGCTCACAGTGAGGAAGTTCTTCCTAATGTTCAGGTGAAATCTCCTTTCCTGTAGTTTAAAGCCATTGTTCAGTGTCCTAGTCTGCAGGGCAGCAGAAAACAAGCTTGCTCCCTCCTCTCTATGACTTCCCCTCACATATTATACATCATGTCTCCTCTCAGCCTTCTTTTCTGCAGGCTAAACATGCCCAGTTCTTCAAGCCACTCCTTATAGGGCTTGTTCTCCAGACCCTAGATCATTTTAGTTGCCCTCCTCTGACCATCTTGACCAAACTTTCATACAGTATGTGAATTCTTGGAAGGTATGAGAAGTTTAGAGAGAAGGAGGGAGGAAGAGGTTTGAATTTTGAACTCCAATTGTGGCATGATTCCCCACTCTGCCACCCACTTGGGCAAGTCACACACTCTCAGCCCAGAAAAGCCAATGGAACAGGAAATAGCACTTTCAAACCAGGAACTAATTTCCTTATTCAGAGGCTGATGGCCATCTGTCAGGAAGGATTTGATGGTGTACTATGATTTCTGTTCCTGGGTGATAAATGTCATTTCCTAATTGGTTCTGTCATAGAAACATGGCAAAATCTATGACACTGCCTGAACTTTGTGCAAGCGACATGGATGGAACATATTATGGTTTGGTCCACCAATTTAACAAAGTTTCAGCCACAAAAACAAAGTTTCTGAAGTAGAACAATGACTTTCACAGTAAAGACAACCCAATGAAACAGGAAATAAGACTTTCAAACCAGGAACAGATTTCTGCAATTATTAAAAAATGGTTTATTATAAAAGCTATGAAAATTCGCCAAAAATCAGAGGATAAGGGAAACGTTCCAAATTTTGGTGAGCTATCAGTGTTAAATGTGTTCTACCACTGTACCAAGTTTGAAGAAGATCACTCAAAAAATGAGGGCGGGAGAGTCCTGTAAAATCTCCCCTCGTGCTGTTTTTTTTGGCCACTGCGCATGCGCGTCCGCCATTAACGAATTAATTTAGAAAATAACGAATTTTCATTAATTTCGAATTTTGGGGGGGCAAAATTCGGAAATGACATCAGAAACGAAACGCTGGCGCCCCCTACTTTTGAAACGAGTTTAGAATCAATTTTTTCATGGATCGCTCAAGCCTAATAGGTTACTATGGGGAATACCTTTGCTTTCATTATGCGGACCTTCATTGCCAGTGTGATGTCTCTGCTTTTCACTATTTTATCAAGGTTGGCCATTGCTCTCCTCCCAAGAAGGTGACGTCTTCTGATTTCCTGGCTGCAGTCTGCATCTGCAGTGATCTTTGTGCCTAGAAATATAAAGTTTGTCACTGCCTCCACGTTTTCTCCCTCTATTTGCCAGTTATCAATCAGTTTGGTTGCCATAATCTTAGTTATCTTGATGTTTAACTGCAGCCCAGCTTTTGCACTTTCTTCTTTCACCTTGGTGATAAGGCTCCTCAGCTTCTCCTCACATTCAGTCATCAGAGTGGTATCATCTGCATACCTAAGGTTGTTAATGTTTCTTCCAGAAATTTTAACTCCAGCTTTTTCTGGTAGGAGGTATTTCTAGTTGGGCTTTGGAGTAGTTTTTTCCTCTTACTATATGCTACTTCTTGCTTGATTTTTCCTCAATTCTTTGTTATTGCACTTATAAAGTGTGTGTCTGGCAGCACTTCTGCTGTAGTAGATACAAGGTAAACAACTCGAGACACCATGGCTAGACCTTCAATAGCTGAAGGCCCTCTGATCTGTCAGCCAAGGTTTCTCAGTGACTTACAAAGATCTGACTTTTTTCTCTTACGAATGGTGACCAATAGTAGTTGGAAAACACTGCTTAACCTAATCCTAAATGCATTTACATGTAGGCTGAAACTACAGAAGTCATCTTAGTTCAAACTTTGATCCAGATCAGTGCTTTCCTTAGTTGAAACACTTTGGACCATTTCATGGGTTAAAGACTCCATTTCCATGCACTTTGGAAACAAAGTCCCATGGGAGTCTCACGGAGGCCATCACATGACATAAGAGCACTGGAAAAAGAGCCCTAAATCCATCTTCAGGATCCATCTTCAAGAGTTTGGTGTTATCCAACTCCAAATGGGAGAAAGAGACAGAAAGCAGGAGAAATATGCACTTCGACATGAAAAGGACATGAGAGTCCAAATTTTGATCCAGATCAGTGCTTTCCTTAGTTGAAACACTTTGGACCATTCCATGGGTTTAGGGCTCAGTTTCCATGCACTTTGGAAACAAAGTCCCATGGGAGTCTCAGAGGCCATCACATGACATAAGAGCACTGGAAACAGAGCCCTAAATCCATCTTCAGGATCCATCTTCAGGAGTTGGGTGTTATCCAACTTCAAATGGGAGAAAGAGACAGAAAGCGGGATAAATATGGACTTTGACATGGAAAGGATGTAAGATGGCTGACTCAGAAGATGGGGAAAGACTATTTCTTTCACTTTCCCCTCACTGGTGGGATGAGGCCCTTTTTCTAAAATTATAGCAGTTCTGTTCTTAATATGGTTCTGCTGAATGAAATAATTTCAATGAAAAGCTCTGTGCAATATAGCAATGGTGAAGGTGAATTGTTGAAGGCAAACACAGCAGTGACAAGCATTTTATCTTTTTATCTGTGAATCATGAGATGAGGACTACAATTTTCATCCGCCAGCCCTCCTACTTTCATTTCAATTGCCCCTACAGTATACAGATATTCAAAATGTTTCACAGTGAATAAATGAAAGGTGTTTTGTTTGTACAGCACTTCTATTATGTAGGAAGATATTGCTCTACATCCACCCTCACATGTCCTTGGAGTTTGTAGATGTAGTCTTGGGTATATTCCATTCAAAATAATAGGCTGAACCTTCTTGTGATATAAGTATACTTAAATGCTACTTTAGAAAAAGCTCAAAGCAGCTGAAGTGGATTTCCCTGCATTTTTTTATCCAGGCATAATCAGACCCATGGAACCCACTTAGCTTCCATAATATTGCAGCATCAAGTGGTTCCAGATTCTTCTCTAACTCCGACATTTAAAGCCTAAGAAATATTAAATAAGAGTGGAAGAAACATAAACATTAGCTATCTTATCGCCTAATTTTGGAAAGAATGGGTTAATAAACAGCAATGATTGTTCTATGGAGATCTTTTGTACTTGAAACAAGACATCTGGAACCTGGATGCAAGAGAAACATTTCTTAGGGAAGGCAAAGATCTCAAGTGTTTGCTTACATGCAATTTAAGGAGAGATTTAATCAAGATAAGAGAGATATATCTATAAATGTTGGAGAAAATGAGTTCTGTTTAGAACTTGGAAAGGATGGTGAACATGTAATTAAAAACTGTACAGATATCTTTTGAAACTAGAAAAGAAAAATAAAGCTGTGAAAGCTTCAAAAGCATTTTTGAGGCTACAAGCACATCCCTCCCCCTCCTGTTTTAAGGTAACACCATTTCATGTCTAGTGTGATTTGCTTTCATTTAACTAGCAAATAGATTTTGTAGTCCTATTAATCTTTATCAATTTTTTTCCATCTGGTGCAGTAATAACACTACATATGATTTTTCACATGTCACAGGTCACTATAATTCCATTTTAATGGTCATGGATGCGTCCTATACAATCCTTGAGTTTGTAGTTTAATGTGTGTTTAGAAATCTCTGGCAGAGAACTCTAAATAGCCTTCCCTCAAATGCAAATAGAAATATCCTAAAAGCACCAGACCCCATCTGATCTTCGACACCAAGCATGGTTAACATTGGTTAGAACTTGGATAAAAGATCACCAAAGAATACCATGCTCAGTACCATGCTTCCTACCTATTTTAGAGGTAGAAACTGGCAAAAATCACCTCTGGGTATTCCTTGTGTAAAGCAACCTTATGAAATTAATGGGGTAACCATAAATTAATCGGCAACTTGAACGTACACACATACATAATCACCAAATCTCAGGATCCACATGGTGTTGCCATGGCTGTTAAAGTGGAATAATAATGTTGTGCCTGCATCATGGAAAAAGGCCCTTGTAATATGAAACAGTGCTCCATGCAGTCATGCCGGCCACATGACCTTGGAGGTGTCTACGGATAACGGCGGCTCTTCGGCTTAGAAATGGAGATGAGCACCAACCCCCAGAGTTGGTCACGACTGGATTTAACATCAGGGGAAAACCTTTACCTACTTTAATATGAAATTATGATAGTGCCTAGTGTGAAACAGTCCTAGGTTGAGAATGGAATTGGAAATTTGTTAATCTCAGATAGAGTAAACAGGTCAAATATGTGCAATTTACATAAATGTTGACTTGTAATTCAGAAATTAATTCAATGGGTGTATCCTAGTTGAAGCAAGACTTGGATTAGGCTTACATCAAAACTTGATTTCAGGTTCTCTAAAAATAAAAAGAAGATAAAAACCCAAATATATCATGAGCAAAAATATTTGACAAGTGGGTTCTGCATTTCCATGTGATTTGAAGATGTTTTCTGAAAGATTGCCAACTCTCCGTTTTAGTTCCACAACTACTGAAATAAAAAGAAGAGATCGGAAAAGAGCTGCTGTCACCCCATCCTATTAACCTACTTTTGGTGGCACAGGCAGACTTGCATTGCTAAAGTGGCATCCAGCTGGGGGTTGGCAGAACTGTCAGTTCAGATTTTGATTTGAGAGATGCTCTATTTTCCTCTGGAGTTTGCCTAGACTTTTACATAATCGAATTCAATGTATTTGCACTCTGGCTTAATTTGTTGACCTTGCCTCTAATACGTTGCAAACTGTTATGGGCACACAAACTAAATGAAAGCAGGAATGGATGGGGCATTAAGTGAGCTTGCCAATTTTGTGCATGAAGAAAAATCCAAGTACCATTATACCTTACTCCATGGGAATATGGTTGAATGTATTGCTAGCTGTCAATGTGCAGCTAGTTGTAGAAATATAGAACCTGGAATTACTGAAGAGTCAAAGAAGATGAGCAAGAAACACAGGGGGAGAAAGACAGTTTGCTGTCTGTTAGGATGGAGAATGTCCAGAAAATATACTTCACAAAATAGGCTAGAAATGTCTTTGCACAGGACTTTTCCAGGACATTCTGCATTAGCTGATTATATTGATCCAGTTTCGCTAACATTGTCACAAACCTTTTCTCTCTTTCACATTATGCTGGAATTTACAACCCTACAATGTCTAAAGTTATTGATACACCTGGACAGATGCACTTGTGTGATAAATCTCATTTGCCATGCACTGTAGTATATTATTGATCTTCCAGAGGGCATGAAGTAAAATAATGCTGGCTGGTTTTGTCCTGATCTAATATATACAGATACATTTTCAAAGATGAAGCAAAAATGAATCATAAATAGGACATGTTATCTTTTTTTAAAAAAAAGTCAATTTTTCTGTTTTTGTTGTTAAACATCTTTGATATAAGTCAATTCATTGATTAGAATTTCAAAAAATACTGATTTAGCAAAATGTGCTTCTGTTAGTTCTTGTGCTTGTATTCAGTAGACTTCTCATTTAAAACTATTTAAGGGTACCAAGTAAATATCCAGTTCAGTAATGTTCTACTTAAACTACATCCACTTTAAGAAAAAATTCACTACTTACATATTTGAACATTGCAATTACATCTTATTAATCTCTTTGATTAAGATCGATCATTGTTCATTCAAGGATTATTGAATATTTAATTCTTCATTGAAATGTCTAGACTTATAAACCAGGTCATACTTTATAATCATATAAAGATTAGTGTTTATAAGGAGATGAAGAATAGATTTCAGGGACTAGATTTAATAAATAGAGTCCCAGAAGAACTATAGACAACATTGTTCAGGAGGCAGCAACAAAGCACGTCCCAAAGAAAAAGAAAACCAAGAAAGCAAGATGGTTGTCTGCTGGGACACTAGAACTAGCCCAAGAAAGAAGGAAGGTGAAAGGAAACAGTGATAGGGGGAGATACGTCCAATTAAATGCACAATTCCAGAGGCTAGCCAGAAGAGACAAAGAACTATTTTTAAACAAGCAATGCATGGAAGTGGAAGAAGACAACACAATAGGAAGGACAAGAGACCTCTTCTAGAAAATCAGAAACATTGGAGGCAAATTTCAGGCAAAAATGGGCATGATCAAAAACAAAGATGGCAGGAACCTAACAGAAGTTGAAGAGATCATAAAAAGGTGGCAAGAATATACAGAAGATCTGTATAGGAAGGATAATAATATAGAGGATAGCTTTGACGGTGTGGTGAGTGAATTAGAACCAGACATCCTGAGGAGTGAGGTTGAATGGGCCTTAAGAAGCATTGCTAATAACAAGACAGCAGGAGATGACGGGATCCCGGCTGAGTTGTTTAAAATCTTGGAAGGTGATGCTGTCAAGGTGATGCATGCCATATGCCAGCAAATATGGAAAACACAAGATTGGCCATCAGATTGGAAAAAAATCAATTTATATCTCCATACCTAAAAAGGGAAATGCTAAACAATGCTCAAACTTCCGTACAGTGGCACTTATTTCCCATGCCAGTAAGGTAATGCTCAAGATCCTGCAAGGCAGACTCCAGCAATACATGGAGCGAGAGTTGCCAGATGCCCAAGCTGGGTTCAGAAAAGGCAGAAGAACAAGAGACCAAATTGCCAATATTTGCTGGATAATGGAGGAAGCCAGGGAATTTCAGAAACACATCTACTTCTGCTTTATTGACTATTCTAAAGCCTTCGACTGTGTGGATCATAATAAACTGTGGCATGTTCTTGGTGGTATGGGAATACCAAGTCACCTTGTCTGTCTTCTGAGAAATCTGTATAAAGATCAAGTAGCCACAGAAAGAACAGATCACGGAACAACAGACTGGTTCAAGATTGGGAAAGGAGTGCGGCAGGGCTGCATACTTTCACCCTACCTATTCAACTTGTACGCAGAACACATCATGCGACGTGCGGGGCTTGACGACTCCAAGGCCGGAGTTAAAATTGCTGGAAGAAACATTAACTACTTTAGGTATGCAGATGATACCACTCTGATGGTCGAAAGTGAAGAAGAGCTGAGGAGCCTTATCACCAAGGTGAAAGAAGAAAGTGCAAAAGCTGGGTTATAGTTAAATGTCAAGAAACCAAGATCATGGCAACTACGCATATTGATAACTGGCAAATAAAGGGAGAAAATATGGAAGCAGTGACAGACTTTATATTTCTAGGTGCGAAGATCACTGCAGATGCAGACTGCAGCCAGGAAATAAGAAGGCGTTTACTTCTTGGGAGGAGAGCAATGGCCAACCTTGACAAAATAGTGAAGAGCAGAGACATCACACTGGCAACGAAGGTCCGCATAGTCAAAGCAATGGTATTACCCATAGTAACCTATGGATGTGAGAGCTGGAAGGCTGAGCGAAGGAAGATAGACGCTTTTGAACTCTGGTGCTGGAGGAAAATCCTGAGAATGCCTTGGACCGCAAGAAGATCCAACCAGTCCATCATCCAGGAAATAATGCCCGGCTTCTCACTGGAGGGAAGGATATTGGAAGCAAAGTTGAAGTATTTTGGCCACATCATAAGAAAACAGGAAAGCTTGGAAAAGATCATGATGCTGGGGAAAATGGAAGGAAAAAGGAAAAGAGGCTGACCAAGGGCGAGATGGATGGATAGTATCCTTAAAGTGACTGGCTTGACCTTGAAGGAACTGGGGGCGGTGATGGCCGACAGGGAGCTCTGACGTGAATTGGTCTATGACGTCACAAAGATTCGGAAACAACTATGCGACTGAGCAGCAGTAACAGCAGCAGCGAAGATTAGTGTTAATAGATTACAATTGCTAGCTTACAGCATTATGATTTTGAATAAGGTAATAATACTTTACTAAGATTTGAGAGGAAAACAGGAAGAATGTTTTTCATATTTTCAGCAAATGCATTGTAAATTGAGACATGAGTCACACAAACTAAGTAAGTTGTTTCATGGGTTGTATGTGCCTCCAGACCACAAGTTGCTAGCACTTTCAGAGCCAAATCACAAAACTTTATTGACGAATGCAGATTCAAACTGGGCACTTTTAATTAGGAATGCAGTATTAGTGTTCCTTAACAAGTGGAGGGGCAGCTAGATCCCACCATTCTGAGCACTTATTATGTAAAACCAGTTAAATGGGTTTGGGAATGAAAAATTAGGGGCTAATTTGACATATTCCTGTCCCTGGGATATGAACTGGATTATGTGATTTAAATTCTTGTTTTAACTATTTGTTTTAATTGGTTGGTTTTAATGTTTTTTTGTTTATTCATTGATGTATATATACATCCAGTTCACCTTTCAAGTAGTTAAGATAGTGTGGGGGCAGAACAAGAGTGCTAATCCTGATTGTTCAATCCCAAGTCTGAATCACCCTCATGTTTCCACTGCACTATCGAAGATTAAAATACAAAAAACACAAATGTAGCATATTTTAATTATATAAATTGTGCTGATGAGAGTGTTAACCTGTGGAGGCCTAACTATCTCCATCAAATAAACAATTATATTAGACCAAGTACAAACCTCATGTCCAAGAGCCCATTCACACTATATTATTATTGTGCTGTTATTCCACCTTAATTGCCATATCTCTATCTTATAGAATCCTAGGATTTGCAGTTTAGGGACAGACATTTAGAAGTGCTCCAGTGCCTCCCCAGACTATATGTCCAAGGTTTCCATACAGCAGTTAAATTTGAATGACAGTGCTACATTTCTGGAGTGTAAATGTGTCCTAGGTCTTCCTTCTTCCTTTATAATCTCCTGTATTTTCTGTGACAAATTCATATACTTCCAGAGTTTCTTATATCACAGTTTCCCATTATGTCCAACCATGATCATGTTGTTTAATTTATATTTACAAACCATTATCAGCTCAGCCCCCGGTGTTTAAACAGGCTGAATGATGGTTTCTTAGATTAGATGAAACATGAAAAGTCCAGAGGCTTATTAAGTCCAGAGGCATTTAATCCTGTGTTGAAAAAGAAAGAAGGAAAGAGGGGGGAAAAGCAAATGTACAGACACATGGCTGCCTTTTTGTCATTATATGTGAGCTGGCCTAATCCAGCACAGTTTATAGATTTATCAGATCATTCTGCTGGTGTTCTGACTACATAAAATCTCCATTAGTCATTTTCCCCACATAATGAGTGATCAATCTAATATTAACAAATATGTCACTCTACCTGTGGATGCATCGCTAATACACTTACTGAATACATAAAATATATTCCAAACATACTGGTTTTCTTTGAATCATGAAAAATAAGAATAAAATTTATGAGCAGCATTTTTCTTGTTCTGATGTACAGCTGATGTTTTTATTTGTACTATCGTATGACATTGTATTGTACTATCTTGTATGACAGAACATCACATATGATGACATTGTTTGTCAGGTGTCTAACAAAGAAGTGAAATAATACATTATTTTTTTTTTAAAAAAAAATACTAATAGTAGAGTCAATTTTAAAGGAACAACATAGTCAGTTGTTAATGTTTTGGGGGAGGAAGGTATAGCTAGCCAGCAGAGAGTCTAACACACACACAAACCCGGTGGTGAGGGTTAACACAACAGGAACAGGCAGGTTTTTTGTGATTTCTTGAGTTACTCCTGAAGATACTATTCTTTGGAATGGTATTATTCAGCAATCTTTTATGTCCTGATGGGGACTGGAGTTAAGAAGAGAGAAATGATGGGTTCTGTTGGCTTGTCAAATGGTAAAGTTTCTCCACAGGCACAGAAGCCCAACCAATTCTAACTGTTGTAGTTCTTTTACCACTGGTGGCAAGTACAGCCAAAGGATTATTTATTATTTATTATTATATAAATTGAAATTCAGAAGGCAGAGAGGTTGACAGAGAATGGATGATAGATTGGCCAAGGAGGCAGAGGAAGGCAGGCTGGTAGAACTTGCTTGGTATTTTTTGCTGGAACAATTGTTTGGAATGGGATAGCCACTGGAAAGGATAGTTTATGTCATAGTATTCAGTTGCCAGCATTAATCTTCCATGGTAATACATTCAGCAGGGACTTGGGAGCTCTCAAACATGATGCTAGGTGTTTCTTGTATCCCACTGTTGTACTTATTCAGATTCCAGATTTGTTTACAAAGCAGCTTGTTGTGTCCCAAATGAAGGCAGAGGCTGGGGGTGGGTTCTTCAGCTCTTTTTCCCAGTCTTCTTCACATGGATGAGGTTGCCATGAAGAACGTTTGACATTAACTTCTCTTCTATAGTTATTCTGCCCATTTGTGATGTTCTGCTGGATGATTTTTTTAATCATCAGTTTGTTATGTTTTGGCTGAATTCTTCTCTAGGAACATGATGACAGGCATTAAATGAGCACATGACCAGCTTTTTCACAATATCAAGTTGGTATTTATGGCATTTGACAAAGTGGTAGGGAAAGCTCCATGCACTAATCTGATGACTTTTCTCATATGGGCATTGCAATAGTTTATCAGGATCCAAAGCATCAACATACTGAACATAGTTATCATCTCTGTTCATAGTTTGGAAAATGATTATTTTGTATTTATTATTGTAAATTGAAATAATATGGCTGAGAGGTTGGCAGAGAAAGGATGATAGATTGGTCAAAGAGGTAGAAAAAGGAAGGCTGGTAGAACTTGCTAGGTGTTTTTTTCTGGTACAATTATTATTAACAACAACAACTATCTTTTATACCCTGATGGAGGTTGGAGTTGAGAGAGAGAGATGATGGGTTCTGTTGGCTTGGTAAATGGCAAAATTTCTCCACAGATGGAAACCCAACTAAGTGTTGTAGTTGTTCTTTATACTACTACTACTACTATTATTATTATTATTATTATTATTATTATTATTATTATTATTATTATTATTATTATTGTATGACACAGCAAACAAGATCGATATGCTGGATTTCGTATCACAAAATCACAAGTTGAACACTTCCCAAGTGTCTAGGACTGTGTGATGTATTTTCGGATGATGCACGCAGATCCCAGTAGGGTGGCCTTTTGTAGTTGGCAGATTGTAATTTTGTCAATGTCTATTGTTTCCAAATGCCGGCTGAGATCTTTTGGCATGGCATCCAGTGTGCCGATCACCACCAGGACCACCTGTACTGGTTTTTGCCAGAGTCTTTGAAGTTCTGGTGTGTTGTGTTCCAGAACTTTGTCAGTCTGGGGAACAGTATCTTTGTGTGTTCATTTTCCATTATCTTTGCTGGTTTGTGATCCCACCAGTTCTTTACTGCAGGGAGGTGGTACTTAAGGCATAAGTTCCAAGGAATCATTTGGGCCACATAGTTGTGCCAATGTTTGTAGTCTGTCTGTGCGATTTTCTTACATCAGCTGAGAATTCGTGAGCCATAGCCAAGTCTTCTCCTTGTCAGCTTTTCCTTCAATTTTGTCAAGGAACTTTGCAATGTTTTGTTGTGCCAGCTGTCAGCTCTAGTTTGTAGCGCAGTTTTCTTGTACAGATTTTTTGTCTGCTGTGCTTTGAGGAGTTCCTGATATTTGACTTCAATCAAAGCAGGTTCTTCACTTTGCTTTACATATTCTGTCAGGACATGTTCTTCTTCTTTGACTGCTTGTTTTACTTGTAAGAGTCCTCTGCCCCTGATCTTCTAGGCACATATAGCCAGTCAACATCACTGCGAGGGTGCAGTGAATGATGAATGGTCATGAGTTTTCTTGTTTTTCTGTCCAAATTATCCAGTTCCACCTGTGTCCAGTTTATGATACCAGCAGTATATGGCCTGCATCAATGGGGGAATAGCGTCTAGATCCAGGGAAGTCATGCTACCCCTCTATTCTGCCTTGGTCAGACCACACCTGGAATACTGTGTCCAATTCTGGGCACCACAGTTGAAGGGAGATGTTGACAAGCTGGAAAGCATCCAGAGGAGGGCAACTAAAATGGTCAAAGGTCTGGAGAACAAGCCCTATGAGGAGAGGCTTAAAGAACTGGACATGTTTAGCTTGCAGAAGAGAAGGCTGAGAGGAGACATGATAGCCATGTACAAATACGTGAGGGGAAGTCATAGGGAGGAGGGAGCAAGCTTGTTTTCTGCTGCCCTGCAGACTAGGACACGGAACAATGGCTTCAAACTACAGGAAAGGAGATTCCACCTGAACATTAGGAAGAACTTCCTCACAGTGAGGGCTGTTCGGCAGTGGAACTCTCTCCCCCAGACTGTGGTAGAGGCTCCTTCTTTGGAGGCTTTTAAACAGAGGCTGGATGGCCATCTGTCGGGCATGCTTTGAATGTGATTTCCTGCTTCTTGACAGGGGGTTGAACTGGATGGCCCATGAGGTCTCTTCCAACTCTACTATTCTATGATTCTATATCTTATGACAGGTGTGGCCCAGGTATTTATGGCCTTGATGGTGTTGCCTCCATTGAGCTTGCTTTTGAGAATTTTTCTGATCCTTTGTATGTATTCTTTGCTGACCACAGTTTTCACATGTTCATGCTTGATATTGCCAGCTGTATTATGCCCAGATATTTATAGGCCTCTGGCTGGTGATACTTTATCGTTTGGCCATTAGGCATATTTATGCCCTCACTTTCAATGATTTTCCCCTTCTTCAATGCCACTGTCAAACATTTGTCCAAATCAAACTCCATGCTGATATCAGTGCTAAAAATTCGGACCATGTTAGTCAGAGACTGGATTTCAGTTTCAGTTTTCCCATACAGCTTCAGGTCATCCATGTAGATCAGATGTGAAATTTTGTGAGATTTCTTAGATGTTTGATAGCTGAGGTTTGTTTTTTGTAAGATTGTTGACAGAGGGATCATAGCAATAATGAAAAGCAGAGAGGACAATGAGTCTCCCTGGAAAATTCCTCTTCTGATGTTAACAAGTCCATAGCTTTCATTTCTGACAAACAGTTCAGTTTTCCAGTGCTCTATCATGTTTTCAATAAAGGTGCCAAAATTTTTACAAATCCTGATGGCATCCAGGCACTTAATGATCCAACTGTGTGGGAGTGAGTCAAATGCCTTTTTTTTAGTCAATCCACATTATTATTGTTGTTATTATTATTATTATTATTATTATTATTATTATTATTATTATTATTATTATTATTTTGCTAGAAATTCAGCAGGCTGAGAGGGCAGATAAGCAGAGATAACTAGTTTGCAAAGGTTCTGTTCAAGTTTCTCCACAGATTGAAGGCCAACCAAGTGTTGTACTTATTATTTGTACTGGCAACTAGTCAGCCAATATTTCTTATTATTATTATTATGATCCCTTGAAATTTAGCAAGCAGAGAGGGCAGTTAAACAGAGAGAACTAGTTTGCAAAGGAATGAAATTATAGGTAGGTAGGTAGAGATTGCTGTTTTCAGAGAATGAGAATTTTCTTTTTGTTTCTTGGGATTTATTATTATTATTATTATTACTATTATTATTATTATTATTATTATTATTATTATCTTTTAGAAGTATTTGAAAGAGAAATGAAAAGATAAAAAAGCTAAATGGGTGATTCTCCTTCGCCCCCAAATGCACATGCACGCACACTCCACCCACCCGTCCTGAATGTCCCAACTTCCAGTCACTAGTCCCACCAAATAAAATGAATCTGGAAAGTAAAGGAAAATCAAAACGATTCAAGAGAGGCCAAGACAAGCCATTAAGCCAAGCCAAAAAATCTAGCTGAGTGAGTGACGGCAAGGAAAAGTAATCCGACTGAAGCACAAGGACACAACTGAGAGAGCAATGGAGGTGCACACGCCATTAATAGACTCAGCTTGTGTAAGAGACATCACAGCGTTCTTCTACTCCAACTGGCTCAACAGGCAGGGATTGCAGGGAAACCCCATGCAAAGTGCATGCAGCAGCCTCTTTGTGCGCCGTGTGCTCCTGAAAAGCAGTAGAGGAGCCCTGATCGGCCGCCACATGGTCCTGTTACAGACATTGCCATTATGGTGACCCGACAAAACCAAAGAAGCCAGGTTGGCTGAAGGAAAATGGATAAAATGGATCTGCGCCGAAGCCTACTATTTTTCAGCTCTTCATCCCTTTCAGTCTCACATCTGCAGCCAGATTGAATGTTACAATGAATAAACATGTTTGGTTGTGTCACATGTTCTGTCTCCTTGTTTTTAACCCAGATGTCTTTGAATTTTGAACTTGAAGCCTGCACATTTTTTTTTTCCTTTAGTGAAGCCAGATTGAAGAATACTTTCAAAAGCTAAGGCTACAAATATTACTCTCTTTTTATTACTATGTTTCCATGGTATTGAGGTCTGATTTACACTGTTGGGATATGAAGGACACATGATCACACTTGAATAAAATATTCCCTTGGAGATTTTGTATGTATAATTGCAAGGACCATTGAGCACTGGCTTGTAAGCATGTAAAACACTGTGTCAACAAAGACCATTGGCATGGGAATAGTTTCCATACAGCAAGCTGGAGTAAAGGCATTTCTATTAATCTGGGTTTAAAAGTTTGACCTATCCAACATTTTTTGTGACTCTCATAACCAACTGAACTTTATTTTGCTTAACATAAACTTTATGGATTCATGCACCTGTATATGCAACACATTCACATCCAATAGAAAAATGTGGCAGAATGTCTTGAAACAGCAATTGTACTGTACTCTGAGTGCAAATGCCATGTTTGATGCCGCCTAGATGCCAAGCTTCCTGCTGCTTAAACAAAACAAAACCCTAGCACTTCAGGAGAAAGTCTTCATCAAGTTCTGTTCCTAATATACTAGTTTTCTGACTGTAGTACATTTTGTTATATAAGGGAAGCATTAATCTCCCAGCGGAAATGAAGAAGTACTGCATTCTACTACCTTGGGCCTCTTCCATTTTATTCTACATGTCCATAAATGAATCAAATCAAATATTATCATTTATGCCTCAAGAGAGCTCTATGCACGGCACATACAAAGTGTCTTTCTCCTTCCGAATGAACATTAAATACATTTATTATTAATTGCACTGCCAAATGATTTCCTTTTACACAACATAAAGAAAGATCAAAGGTGCTTCCTATGTGGTTTTGCACAGGAGGTTAATTTATCAGAGAAATTGTTCCCCCTTTTTTTTTGGACAGCATCAGAAAGCATCAACAGTGCTGAAATGTGTGTTAAAGTTTGATTTCAAGCCATATTGCCCAAACTACCAGGTAGACTATATAATATATTATCAAAACATTTGATGTTTTAATTAAAACATTAATTAGACATTTTAATTGCTGGGATAATGCAATGGCCCATTAATATTTATAGTGCATTTACAGTTCTGAAATAATGCAATTGCTCAGATAAAAGATACTATTTTCCTTGCTTACACTACTATAATAATGAAGTATACATTTCAGATGTTGTATTTGTTTCAATAAAATTTAATTGTAATGTACTTTGAATTCCATAAGATTTTGTGACTGAGAGATGGTTTTCTAGCTATTGTATAACCAATATTTTATGTCTGTCCTTGCACACCCATATTCGTGCAGGTGCATGTATTAAAAAAGGAAGGTATTCTGGTAAAGGACTTCCAGAACCAAAGTGCAGCCAAACATAGAGCCTACTCAGCAATTTCAGCTAAATATGGGAATATGGGTTTGGGACAAATCAGTTAGCCAGAGTTAGCAGCTTCCATTGTCTGATTCCAGGGACAAAAACAGAGAGCAATGGTTAGGCCTTTGTGATATCACAGCCATGAGTCATTGTTATGCCACAGAGGTGGGCCAGCAAGGATTGGGACGTAAAATGGAAATTAGGTGTTGGGCAATTCCCAGACAGTCCATACATTTTTTTGAAAGCACGCAAAGTATATCCAGTTACTACAGTCTTTGCCTAAGAAAATCCTATGAAATTCACAGGGTTGCCATAAGTCTACAGGTACAGTAGAGTCTCACTTATCCAACATAAACAGGCCGGCAGAATGTTGGATAAGCGAATATGTTGGATAATAAGGAGGGATTAAGGAAAAGCCTATTAAACATCAAATTAGGTTATGATTTTACAAATTAAGTACCAAAACATCATGCTATACAACAAATTTGACAGAAAAAGTAGTTCAATACGCAGTAATGCTATGTAGTAATTACTGTATTTATGAATTTAGCACCAAAATATCACGATGTATTGAAAACATTTACTACAGAAATGCGTTGGATAATCCAGAACGTTGGATAAGTGAGTGTTGGATAAGTGAGACTCTACTGTACTTTGAAGGGACATAGCACACACAAAAGATTCTGAAGGGTCAAAAGTTGGGGGTGCTGGTGCTTCTGCTTTGTTTCAGATGAAACTATTTTAAACACGCTGGTGATTAGGACCAAATCCAAACAAACACACTGAAACAATTAATCTAGCCAATGTAAACAGTAGAAAGTCAGAAATTTCAGATACAAAAGTCTGTGGAAAAGAGTTGAATGTCCAGAAGTCCAGTCCAAAGTCAGAAAAACATAGTACAAACAAACCAAGATACACAATGGCAAGATTCAGAGTCCAGAAGTCAAAGTCAGAAATTCTTTGTTAACACACCTGGAAGCAGCAACATAAGGTCCCAGGTTATGAGCAAATGTGTGTTGGACTCAAGCCCAATAAAGATGTTGTCTGCAGCAAGAAAAGCACTGAGGGCTTCATATGTCAAGATTTCAGCTGCTGCTTGATTAATGGGCATTTTTCAGCTAATCTCCAAGACCTCAGGAACCTTGCCCACTCCAACACTCTAAAGGTGTGGATATGTTTAACCTTTTAGTAACTTGTTCAGACATACTTTCTCTAGCTTCCTCTGTAGGGGTTTACACAGACTCTTGTGGAGTGTTTGCTTCAGCGGTTGCTGAGGCCTCTTCTACACTGCCATATAAAATTCAGATTATCTGTTTTGAACTGGATTATATGGCAGTGTAGACTCATATGATCCAGTACAAAGCAGATAATGTGAATTATCTGCTTTAATAATCTGGATTATATGGCAGCGTAGAAGGGCCTGCGATAGGTAGGCCAGACTACTGGAAGCTGCTGTCCTCCATCTCCTCTACTGGCCCTTCTAGCAACTCCATGTCCTTGCTATCCGAACATGCCATGACATGTGCATACATATTCGCCCTGGTTTTTCCCTTTCACTCTTTGCTTTTTAGTGCATAGATATTGAACAAACCCAGTTTACCATACAAACACCTTCAATACCAGTTGGAAATTGGTGGAAATGAGTACCCAGTTTCACAGCCACTTTACATGCAAGAATTGAACTTTCTCCTCCTCTAATAGTGCTTTCACTGAGATTGTTCTTTCCACACAGAGACACTGCCCCCTTCTACACTGCCATACAAAATCCAGATTATCTCTTTTGAGCTGGGTTATATAGCTGTATAGGATCATATAATCCAGTTTAAAGCAGATAACTGCCCCTATATCTCAGGAACTGATCCCAGATTATCTGGCAGTGGAGACCCATATAATCCAGTTTAAATCACATAATCTGGGATCAGATCCTGTGATATAGGGCAGTGTAGAACGGGCCTAAGATTTCACCTGATGCCCTGAGACTTTCCACCCCTACAGTAGTCTGTAATCATAATACATGGGTGGATTCATACTTGGAAGTCCTGCTGGTTCTATCTTCCCAAAATGTTCAAGATTTTAGATGTCATACTCAGCATTTGGAATGGGTCCTATGAGCATATAGAAAGCCAATATAGGTATCTCAGCTATTGCCCAACATGCTCCTGATACATACCTCAGGCTGAATATCCTGGTCATAACATTTCCAACAAGCTTAAGTTTCTGAGTGATTAAAGAGTGACCTGTGGAGATATTTCTGTGTTTCTGATGCACAGATCATACACAGGCGTCAAGAAAACAAATGTAGTTGCAGGTCCCGTTCATGTATTACAGATATTAATTACATGGATTATTTTTTATGCAGAAAAAAATATTGGCAATGTAGTAACATCATTAAGACCTTTTGTTTTATTCCATGCTCATGAAAAAGGTTTACAGTGCCCTTGTTTCTTCATCCATACTCAATAAACCATGCAGCATTTTCCCCAAAGTAGCAATCATGCATACCAGTTGCCTAGGCTCATGATTTTATGAGATTAAATATTTAAATCTAACTATGTGGTGCTGCTGGTGATTCCCTAGGCATCTCAAGTTTTATGTTACAGCTTATATTGCTAGGGATTCTGCTTCTCAACCTGAGCCTTCCTGCTGGCATTGCCAGCTACATGGCAGCTGCACCTCTAAAAGCCTTCAGCAAAATACTATCATCAGAAATTGCTTGCAGCTTCCATCTGAGATTCAGGGCTGGCTTGTGGTGAGGGATAGAAGGGAGGGCAATCTATTTAGTATATAATCTAAATAATGATACTCCCCTTGGAATTTCAGTACAAATAATATTCTGTAGCTATTTGTAGCTTAGTGAAATATCTCATGACAGAATTTAGAAAGAATGCAGTTGTGGCTATGGGCATCACCTTTTCAGACAGTGCAAAACCATGCTTATCGACTGCTCAATAAACAACACAGTTTTAAGAATGAGATTCCTATGTGTAATTTTGCTGTTCTCAAGTCCCTTCCCTCTTCATTGGCAAGTTGCCTAAAGAATTTAAGAGTGGCAAAAGCTCATGACTTCACTCTTGGCTGCTAGATAATCTTTCTTTTCTATGTTTTTTTCTGTGCTACTAAAAATAAATCAATATCTCAACCCCAAATGGAGCAATTGAATGCATATGTAATAACATATTTGAACCTAAATATTAGTGCTAAGCAGCACTAATATATGTGCTATCCATTGGTCAGCTAATTAGAAATATAGGTTTGATAAACTTTAATGATAGTGCATGTTCTTCCAGTGCACTTATAGGCATTCATGAAATTACCTGTACCATGTTTAACACCTGTCTATGGGGCTTTTTCAAAATGGTCCACAATTTTGTCTTCTTGGGACTTTTTCACATGGGCTAAAATTCAGTGATGGCAACAGGTTTTTTTGTCCTTTCTTCATAGAGCCCAGCAGCTCTTATCACACACCAGAAAACTACTTCTGGGCAGCTCCGTGATGAAAGTGCAAAAAACAAAACAAAAAACCTTGCCACTGTCAAACAATTGCTGGTGGTGCCCAACGGGAGGCTTCTCATCTTTCTATAGGGAAAGATGGATTGAGTCCGCTTACTGAGGCTTCCCCATGTGATAAGGTAGGAGGGAAGCCAGGACAGTGCTGGGCATAGGGCAACAGGTCCCCATGCTCCCTGGGTGGGCGCTGCCAACATCGCCATGATTCACAGCAATACCCAGTGATTCTGGCAGCATGCATGAAGAGGTCCTTAGTTGTCTGACCCCCAACTTGCTATCTCAGTGAAGAACCTGTCTTAAAGTACTATCCAGCTGAGATACTTTCACCAATCAATTTAATGGTGGGTAGAATTCAACCAAGCCACTGTGATGTAGTGGTTTGAAGGTTGGCCTGGGACTTAGGAAGACCAGGTTTGAATCTTAGCTCAGCCTGAGAAACCCACTGAGTGACCTTGTACAAGATATACTTTCTCAGTCTTCAAAGAAGGCAATGCCAAACCCCATCTGAATAAATCTTGCCAGGAAAACATTTAATTCAAACTCGGTTTGAAGGCACTTTAACCACAACAGAAATAGTTGTACCCTATTTCCAGTAGTTTTAAACAAATTACAAATAGGCAACTTTGAACTCAGTCCAATTGAAATTTATTACAACATTTATATCTCGCCCTTCTCACCCAGCCTTGGTTCCCATCCATTAGCATTTAAAGATTTCCCTCTCATATAGCTTATATACATAAAGTAAAAATAAATTGCAATTTAGATATTGTTTGGAACTTTAGAAGCGTAAACTTTTCTGTTCCAAGCTACCATTACAAAATACTTTTTTTTCTTCACTCTATAATTAGTGCTTTACATCTCAGGGCCCTTCCACACAGCCTTATAACCTAGATTATCAATGCAGGAAATCCCACAATATCTGCTTTGAACTGGATTATCTGAGTCCACACTGCCATATATTCCAGCTGAAAGCAGATAATGTGGGTTTTATTCAGTTGTGTGGAAGGGGCCTTGGTTTTTGTTTCAAAGCAAAACACAGTAGCCTATTTAAAATTTCTCATAGGCAACAATATTATCTTCACATTGATACTGTTTATCAGGATGTTACACTTCAGTGATTCCTTCCTGTGTTCCTATTAGTTTCAACATTGTGATATTTCTGTTTTGATTTTGGAACATGTTGATATATATGAATTGTTCTGTAGTTTTTTGCCATTCCCAATTTGTTACTGCCCTTTTGTCAGTAAGAACACATTCTTACTGCTGTTATATTATTGGGTTGTTGTATGTCTTTCGGGCTGTGTGGCCATGTTCCAGAAGCATTCTCTCCTGACGTTTCGCCCACATCTATGGCAGGCATCCTCAGAGGTTGTGAGGTATGGAGAAAACTAAGCAAAGAGGTTAATATATATCTGTGGAAAGTCTAGGGTGAGAGAGGTCAGTGTGAATGTGTGTAGTTAATCACTTAAATTAGCATTGAAAAGCTTATCTGCTGTCTTCTTCCTGCCTCTGGGGCATCCTTTGTTTAGAGTCGTTAACTGCCCTTGGTTGATTCATGTCTGGAAACCCTCTGTTTTCAGAGTATTGCTTTTTATTTACTGTTCTGATTTTTGAGTTTTGTAATACTGGTAGCCAGATTTTGTTCATTTTCATGGTTTCTTCCTTTCTGTTGAAGTTGTCCACATGCTTGTGGATTTCAATGGCTTCTCTGTGTAGTCTGACATGATAGTTGTTAGAATGGTCCAGCATTCTTGTGTTCTCAAATAGTATTCTGTGTCCAGGCTGGTTCATCAAATGCTCTGCTATGGCTGATTTCTCTGGTTGAATTAGTCTGCAGTGCCTTTCATGTTCTTTGACTCTTGTTTGGGCGCTGCGTTTGGTGGTCCCTATGTAGACTTGTCCACAGCTGCATGGTATCCGGTAGACTCCTGCAGAAGAGAGAGGATCCCTCTTGGCCTTCGCTGACCGTAGCATTTGTTGGATTTTCTTCGTGGGTCTGTAGATAGTTTGTAGGTTGTGCTTCTTCATCAGCTTCCCTATGCGGTCAGTAGTTCCCTTGATGTATGGTAAGAACACCTTTCCTCTGGGTGGATCTTTGTCTTGACTCTCATGGCTTGTTCTTGGCCTTGCAGCTCTTCTGATGTCTGTGGTGGAATATCCATTGGCCTGTAGAGCCCAGTTTAGGTGGTTGAGTTCACCTTGGAGGAGGTGAGGTTCGCAGATTCTTTGTGCACGGTCTGTCAGGGCTTTGATTGTGCTCCTTTTTTGACTTGGGTGATGGTTGGAGTTTTTATGAAGGTATCTATCTGTGTGTGTAGGTTTTCTGTAAACTGTGTGGCCCAATTGTTGATTGGGTTTGCGGATGACCAGAACATCTAGAAATGGCAGTTTTCCTTCCTTTTCTTTTTCCATGGTGAATTGGATGTTTGGGTGGATGCTGTTAAGATGGTCCAGGAACTTGCTGAGTTCTTCCTCTCCATGGCTCCAAATTGTGAAGGTGTCATCTACGTATCTGAACCAAACAGTTGGCTTTTTTGGTGCTGTTTCAAGGGCCTGTTTTTCAAAGTATTCCATATAGAAATTTGCTACTACTGGGCTGAGAGGGCTCCCCATGGCCACTCCATCCTTCTGTTCATAGAATCCAGTGTCCCACTGAAAGTAGCTAGTGGTGAGGCAATGGTGAAACAGGGCTGTGATGTCTTCTGGGAAGTTTTGTTTGATTAGTGTGAGGGTGTCAGCTACTGGGACTTTGGTAAAAAGGGACACCACATCAAAGCTGATCAGGATGTCCTTGGTGCTTAGATTGAGGTTGCTGATCTTTTCTATAAAGTGTGTAGAGTCCTTGATATAATGTGCAGTGAGCCCAATGTGGGTTTGTAGCTGTGTAGCCAGAAATTTTGCCAGGTTGTAAGTCGGCGATCCAATGGCACTTACAATGGGTCTGAGTGGGATGGAGTCCTTGTGGATTTTGGGGAGTCCGTAAAGCCTGGGTGGGAGGGCTTCTGATTTGCACAGCTGTTGGCTGTGATGACCCATGGGCCTTGTAGTCCTGCTCAGGACATTGTAATTCCTGATGAAGATGAAAACTTGGGTTTTTTACCTTCCCAGTCTGAACTGGATTCCTCTCAGCCAGATCTTTCCCAGGCAGATCTGGGAACCTTGCACCTGCAAGAAAGTTGTCTCCCAGAAGTATGTCAAACAAGCCCAGAGCCTACTTCTCCCGTATTCTTGCGCCGGGAGTTTTGTAAACAACAGAGAAGTTTGGATTCAGCTTCGCGCAGGAGTGCGAGGATTGCAGCTAAGAATGTGGCCAATTAAGACTGCTTCTCGTGAGAATCTTTGGGGAGTCTCACATCTGGTCTCAGAGTTAGCTTTCGGTTCTGATTCCCAGAGTACTGCTTCGGCGGGAAAGCTAGACTCTATTTAGGTGTTTTACCCGCGTAGTAACTTCGCGGAGTCAATTCGTCAGCCTACGGAGCGAGTTGTGTCTGGACAGCGTGCTCCGATTCAAGCCTCGCTCCTGCTCAAGCCTTGCCTAGCTATCCAGCCTTCGCCTTGCTTCCCAGCCTTTGTTTATCTACGGACTTTGCCTTGTTTCCCAGGATCAATCCTTGCCTTGTTCCACGGATTTATCAAGTTATTCCACGGACCTTGTTCTTGTTCTTAGTTACCTTGTTCCACGTTCAAGCCTTGTTTCAAGTATCAAGTTATTTCCTAGCCTCGCTCAAGTTTCATGGACTAAAGGACCTTGTCATCTCCCCTCACTTTGCCTGGCAAAGTGAGTGTTTCGGTTATTGGATTACAACTTTGGACCTTAATATTTCCTATTGGACATTGCTTTTTTGGACTAATTCTGACCTTTCCTGAAAGGTCTAATTCTGAACTATTTTCTACACTTGTTTTTATTAACTTTATATATTCCTTCAATAAAGATATTAGATAGATTCTGGCCTCTGTGTATGGTTATTGGTGCTCTGCAGCCTGGGTCGTGACAGTTTGACTCCGCCACCCTAAGCACCAATTAACCTCGGCCAGAATGTCTACCGGAGTCGTACCTGGGCCGAGCGGCCAGCCGATTACCTACACCATCGACAAGGAAGAGGTGGACCGAATCCGTGATAAGCTCAATGCACAGGATGGAGAAATAAGGGGTTTGAAGGAACGCGGAGTTCGTCTTCCGGCCATGGCGTTGCCAACCAAGTTTACTGGAGAAGCTTCTAAGGTTCATGTCTTCCGTCGCCAATGTCAAGCTTATCTGGAGGCCCGTGCTGCCGAGTTTCCCCAAGAAGACATCAAAGTGGCATGGATTTACAGTCTTCTAGACGGGCCAGCGGCCAGCTGGGCGACGGCACTGTTCGACCAAGCCTCTCCACACCTAAGATCAGCGCAACACTTCTTGGACCACCTCAAGGAGACTTGGGGAATCGAGGACAATTTGGAGGCAGCCGGTCACAAACTCCGTCGCCTTTTCCAAGGAGACAGACCTATGTCTCAGTATATAGCCGAGTTCCGAGTGCTGGCCCACAACACCGGCTGGAACGATGTAGCCCTCAGGGGACAATTCCGGGAGGGTCTCAACATTGAAATGCTGGAAGAAATCTCCAAGGTGGATCCTCCCCAGACCCTCGAGGCACTCATTGATCAATGTTTACGGGCTGAAGTCATGATTGCCAACAGGAAACAGTGGGTTCGAGGCCAGGGCAGTAGAGCCGGGGCAAAACCCCCCGCTCCCGCCAGCGTTCAGCCACGTCCGGTGTGGAGACCCCCACCGCCAACCCCATACCCCAGAGGAGGCGAGGAGGTGCCGATGCAGTTGGGCAATGTGCGTCCCAGACTAGATGCCGCCGAGAAGGCCCGTCGTCAACGCTTAAACCTCTGCTGGTACTGCGGGAACGGGGGCCACTTCGCCAGAGAGTGCCCAGCCAAAGGGAAGCCTGCCGCCCGTCTTGCGGCGGCGTCCTCCACGGAGACGAAGGCGTCTGAGCCGACTGGCACACAGCCGGCGGGGGAAGCCAACGACCGGGTGTAGAGAGGCTCGCCAACCCGGTCAAAAAATCCATCCAAGAGCCGCCAACCGGGGTCCTGTTCCTTCTCGTGGTCACATTATGGTCAGCAAAAAGGGGACCCGTCATGATCCACGCCATGATAGACTCTGGAGCTACCAACAATTTCATCGATAGAGAGTATGCCGACTCTCTGGGATTACAATATCATGATTTCAAGAATGCCCGTGTGGTGCAAGCCATAGACGGCCGTCCCCTCAAGACGGGCCCCGTAAGTCAGTGGTCGGAACCCACCAGGATGTGGATAAGGGAACATATGGAAGAGATTTCCTTCTTTGTTACCGAGGTCCCCCATTTCCCTGTGATTTTGGGAATTCCATGGCTGACTCTCCACGACCCTAACATCTCCTGGTCCAACAGAGAACTGCAGTTTGCTTCACCGTATTGCCAAAACCATTGCCTCGTAGCCAAGGTATGCCATGCCACAGACACCGAGCCCATCATCACCTTGCCAAAGAAGTACTCCGAGTATTGGGATGTATTCAATGAGAAAGAAGCCGAAAAATTACCCCCACATAGACCTTATGACTGTGCCATTGACTTGGTGGAGGGGGCCCCGATCCCGCGAGGGCATCTCTACTCCCTGACTGAACCAGAGCAAGAAGCTCTCAGGGAATTCCTAGAGACAAACCTTCGCAAGGGATTCATCAGACCCTCTCAATCCCCAGCCGCCTCCCCAGTGATGTTTGTGAAGAAGAAGTCAGGGGAACTACACTTGGTGGTGGACTACAGAGCATTGAACAATATCACCAAGCGGAACAGCTATCCCCTGCCCTTAATCTCGGATCTACTGGATCGGCTTCGAGGAGCCAAGGTTTACACCAAGCTGGATCTTCGGGGGGCTTACAACTTAGTTCGCATCAGGGAAGGGGACGAGTGGAAGACCGCCTTCCAGACCAAATTCGGATTATTTGAGTCCCGAGTTATGAATTTCGGTTTATGCGGAGCCCCCGCAACGTTCCAGCATTTTGTCAATGACATTTTTCAGGACTATCTAGACAGGTTCTTGATAATCTACCTGGACGATTTTTTGGTGTTTTCCAGATCACAATCAGAACATGAGAACCACGTCAAAATGGTGTTACAACGATTGCGGGATCATGGACTTTATGCCAAGCTGGAAAAATGCGCTTTTGATCTACAAGAGGTAGATTTCCTTGGTTACCGCATCTCGCCTCTAGGGCTTTCCATGGATCCAGCCAAAGTTTCAGCAGTATTGGAATGGCGGGCGCCAACTAACAAGAAAGAGGTGCAGCGTTTCTTGGGGTTCGCGAACTACTACCGCAAGTTCATTCCAGATTTTGCCCGCTGGTCCGACCCCATCACTAGCTGCATCCGTGGAAAGCAGCCTTTCCGCTGGACTGATCAAGCAGAGAAAGGGTTCCAGCAACTAAAGAAACTATTCACCTCCCAGCCAATTCTACAGCACCCAAATCCTGGAACCCCTTTTGTGGTGCAAGCGGACGCCTCTGATGTGGCAATTGGGGCTGTACTCTTACAACCGGTGGGAGATCACCTCCACCCCTGTGCCTTTTATTCTCGTCAACTAACCACACCAGAGAGGAATTACACCATTTGGGAAAAAGAACTACTGGCCATAAAGGCAGCCTTTGAAACTTGGAGACATTGGCTAGAAGGGGCCAAATTTCCCATTGAAGTCCACACTGATCATCGTAATCTAGAACATCTAAGAACTGCCCGCAAACTAAATCAGAGGCAGCAACGTTGGGCTTTATTCTTTGAACGTTTCAACTTCCAGATCCATTATGTGACCCCAGCCCAAACCAAGCAAGCAGACGCCCTGTCACGTAAACCGGAATACGCTGCAGGACGCAAGGAGACCTTTGAATCCCAACTGCTACAACCTGAGAACTTTGCCACGCTCACGGTGGGGAACACCAAATCCATTCCCATTGGTTCAACTTCCCCTACTCCAGGACCCATCTGTGCTCAAGAAATCAGGGCTAGTCAGCAAGCAGAT
Source organism: Anolis carolinensis (assembly GCF_035594765.1). Taxonomy (NCBI): domain Eukaryota; kingdom Metazoa; phylum Chordata; class Lepidosauria; order Squamata; family Anolidae; genus Anolis; species Anolis carolinensis. The sequence continues at coordinate 63,790,195 of NC_085845.1, forward strand.
GCCTGGGCGCAGGACCAACTTCGCCAAGGTCTGCATTTCCCCTTTTCGCTTAAAGATGGGCTGCTCTGCTATAGAAATCATGTTTATATCCCACCCGGACCCGGCAGGGAAAAAGCGCTTCGTCTGTGTCATGACTGCAAACCAGCAGGACACTTCGGACTATTTAAAACTATGCATTTGATCCTAAGGGATTTTTGGTGGCCCAAGATCCGCAAGGATGTGGAAAAATATGTCAACACCTGCCCAGTATGCCAGCGCTCCAAGATACGAAGGGAGAAGCCCTCAGGGCTTTTACACCCCCTTCCTACCCCATCTCGCCCATGGGAAATAATTTCCGCGGATTTCATCACTGACCTACCACCTTCCTGTGGATTCACCACGATCTTAGTGGTGGTGGACCTATTCACCAAGTTAGCCCATTTCATTCCCTGCGAAGGCCTCCCCACGGCCAAGGAAACTGCGGATCTATTTCTTCAACATGTTTTCAGACTACATGGATTGCCCAAGAGTTTAGTCACAGACCGTGGATCTCAATTCACCTCTCGTTTTTGGAAGGCACTACAAAAACTATTGGGCATAGACTCTCGCTTATCTTCAGCTCATCATCCCCAAACAGATGGGCAAACGGAGCGCACCAATGCCACTTTGGAGCAGTATCTTCGCTGTTATGTAAACTATCAACAGGACAATTGGGCTTCTCTGTTACCACTGTCTGAGTTTGCCTACAACAATGGAGTTCAAGCTTCTACAAAAGAAACGCCGTTCTTTGCAAACTACGGCTTCCATCCACGTTTCTTCCCCCCTGTCATTGAAACTTCAGAGGTTCCCGCAGCAGAGGACTGGCTGCAGGAACTCACAGCGGTGCAACAACTTTTGCTCCAGCAACTGGATCAAGCCAAGGAGGACTATAAACGCCACGCTGACAAACATCGCCAGCCGGGCCCCGAAATCAAGGTAGGAGATCGGGTTTTCCTGTCCACTCGCTTTCTGCCCTCCCACCGCCCTTGCCGGAAGTTAGATGCCCGTTTCATTGGTCCCTATCCAGTGGTGGCGCAATTAAACCCCGTGACTTTCAAACTCCAACTTCCGCGTTCAATGCGCATTCACCCAGTGTTTCACCGTTCCCTGCTCCTTCCGGCGGATGGTGTGCGACCTGATACAGACCAACCGGCCCCCCCTCCTGTTTTGATGAATGGGGAGGAGGAGTTCGAGGTTGAGGACATTTTGGATTCTCGCTTTCACCGCCGCCGCCTACAATATCTCATTGACTGGGTGGGTTTTGGCCCTGAGGAACGCTCTTGGGAAGACGCCTCCACAGTCCATGCTCCTGATCTAACCCATCGCTTTCATCAGACCTATCCCACCAAACCACGACCTCGCGCCTCGGGGAGAGGGCCCCAGTTTGGGAGGGGCCTTGAGGAGGGGGATAGTGTGATGACCCATGGGCCTTGTAGTCCTGCTCAGGACATTGTAATTCCTGATGAAGATGAAAACTTGGGTTTTTTACCTTCCCAGTCTGAACTGGATTCCTCTCAGCCAGATCTTTCCCAGGCAGATCTGGGAACCTTGCACCTGCAAGAAAGTTGTCTCCCAGAAGTATGTCAAACAAGCCCAGAGCCTACTTCTCCCGTATTCTTGCGCCGGGAGTTTTGTAAACAACAGAGAAGTTTGGATTCAGCTTCGCGCAGGAGTGCGAGGATTGCAGCTAAGAATGTGGCCAATTAAGACTGCTTCTCGTGAGAATCTTTGGGGAGTCTCACATCTGGTCTCAGAGTTAGCTTTCGGTTCTGATTCCCAGAGTACTGCTTCGGCGGGAAAGCTAGACTCTATTTAGGTGTTTTACCCGCGTAGTAACTTCGCGGAGTCAATTCGTCAGCCTACGGAGCGAGTTGTGTCTGGACAGCGCGCTCCGATTCAAGCCTCGCTCCTGCTCAAGCCTTGCCTAGCTATCCAGCCTTCGCCTTGCTTCCCAGCCTTTGTTTATCTACGGACTTTGCCTTGTTTCCCAGGATCAATCCTTGCCTTGTTCCACGGATTTATCAAGTTATTCCACGGACCTTGTTCTTGTTCTTAGTTACCTTGTTCCACGTTCAAGCCTTGTTTCAAGTATCAAGTTATTTCCTAGCCTCGCTCAAGTTTCATGGACTAAAGGACCTTGTCATCTCCCCTCACTTTGCCTGGCAAAGTGAGTGTTTCGGTTATTGGATTACAACTTTGGACCTTAATATTTCTTATTGGACATTGCTTTTTTGGACTAATTCTGACCTTTCCTGAAAGGTCTAATTCTGAACTATTTTCTACACTTGTTTTTATTAACTTTATATATTCCTTCAATAAAGATATTAGATAGATTCTGGCCTCTGTGTATGGTTATTGGTGCTCTGCAGCCTGGGTCGTGACATTGGCGTATGTCAAAGTTAATGGAGGAGTTCTTGATTAGAGTGTTCGTTTTTCTGGTGATTTTGTTAGTGGGGTCTTGTTTCAGTTTCTTGTAAATTGTGGGATCTAGAAGTTGTCTGATTTTTTCTTTGTATTGTTTTGTTTCCATGATTACTGTGGCATTCCCCTTGTCAGCTGGAAGAATGATGATTTCAGGATCTGAGTTGAGATCTTTGATGGCCTGTCTTTCTTTTCTCGTTATGTTGCTGGGGGGGAGTTTTGCATTTCTCAGGATCCTTGCTGTTTCACCACCACCAGGATCCCAGTAGAAAACATCATTGCCAATGTTGAATCAGCAATTTACCAGCTCCCTGAGGAAGAAGCAGAGGAGGTTAGAATGGAAACAGCAAGGATCCTGAGAAATGCAAAACTCCCCCCCAGCAACATAACGAGAAAAGAAAGACAGGCCATCAAAGATCTCAACTCAGATCCTGAAATCATCATTCTTCCAGCTGACAAGGGGAATGCCACAGTAATCATGGAAACAAAACAATACAAAGAAAAAATCAGACAACTTCTAGATCCCACAATTTACAAGAAACTGAAACAAGACCCCACTAACAAAATCACCAGAAAAACGAACACTCTAATCAAGAACTCCTCCATTAACTTTGACATACGCCAACAGCTGTGCAAATCAGAAGCCCTCCCACCCAGGCTTTACGGACTCCCCAAAATCCACAAGGACTCCATCCCACTCAGACCCATTGTAAGTGCCATTGGATCGCCGACTTACAACCTGGCAAAATTTCTGGCTACACAGCTACAAACCCACATTGGGCTCACTGCACATTATATCAAGGACTCTACACACTTTATAGAAAAGATCAGCAACCTCAATCTAAGCACCAAGGACATCCTGATCAGCTTTGATGTGGTGTCCCCTTTTACCAAAGTCCCAGTAGCTGACACCCTCACACTAATCAAACAAAACTTCCCAGAAGACATCACAGCCCTGTTTCACCATTGCCTCACCACTAGCTACTTTCAGTGGGACACTGGATTCTATGAACAGAAGGATGGAGTGGCCATGGGGAGCCCTCTCAGCCCAGTAGTAGCAAATTTCTATATGGAATACTTTGAAAAACAGGCCCTTGAAACAGCACCAAAAAAAGCCAACTGTTTGGTTCAGATACGTAGATGACACCTTCACAATTTGGAGCCATGGAGAGGAAGAACTCAGCAAGTTCCTGGACCATCTTAACAGCATCCACCCAAACATCCAATTCACCATGGAAAAAGAAAAGGAAGGAAAACTGCCATTTCTAGATGTTCTGGTCATCCGCAAACCCAATCAACAATTGGGCCACACAGTTTACAGAAAACCTACACACACAGATAGATACCTTCATAAAAACTCCAACCATCACCCAAGTCAAAAAAGGAGCACAATCAAAGCCCTGACAGACCGTGCACAAAGAATCTGCGAACCTCACCTCCTCCAAGGTGAACTCAACCACCTAAACTGGGCTCTACAGGCCAATGGATATTCCACCACAGACATCAGAAGAGCTGCAAGGCCAAGAACAAGCCATGAGAGTCAAGACAAAGATCCACCCAGAGGAAAGGTGTTCTTACCATACATCAAGGGAACTACTGACCGCATAGGGAAGCTGATGAAGAAGCACAACCTACAAACTATCTACAGACCCACGAAGAAAATCCAACAAATGCTACGGTCAGCGAAGGCCAAGAGGGATCCTCTCTCTTCTGCAGGAGTCTACCGGATACCATGCAGCTGTGGACAAGTCTACATAGGGACCACCAAACGCAGCGCCCAAACAAGAGTCAAAGAACATGAAAGGCACTGCAGACTAATTCAACCAGAGAAATCAGCCATAGCAGAGCATTTGATGAACCAGCCTGGACACAGAATACTATTTGAGAACACAAGAATGCTGGACCATTCTAACAACTATCATGTCAGACTACACAGAGAAGCCATTGAAATCCACAAGCATGTGGACAACTTCAACAGAAAGGAAGAAACCATGAAAATGAACAAAATCTGGCTACCAGTATTACAAAACTCAAAAATCAGAACAGTAAATAAAAAGCAATACTCTGAAAACAGAGGGTTTCCAGACATGAATCAACCAAGGGCAGTTAACGACTCTAAACAAAGGATGCCCCAGAGGCAGGAAGAAGACAGCAGATAAGCTTTTCAATGCTAATTTAAGTGATTAACTACACACATTCACACTGACCTCTCTCACCCTAGACTTTCCACAGATATATATTAACCTCTTTGCTTAGTTTTCTCCATACCTCACAACCTCTGAGGATGCCTGCCATAGATGTGGGCGAAACGTCAGGAGAGAATGCTTCTGGAACATGGCCACACAGCCCGAAAGACATACAACAACCCTGTGATCCCGGCCATGAAAGCCTTCGACAACATGTTATATTATTGTTAACATGAGTATTGGAAGAATACAAATCTCTATTTGAAAAAATCATTATCTCAGCAAAATGAGGAAAGGAAACACAATGCACTTCACATCCCCAAATCTGATCCAAAAATCCTACAAACCTCTTGAGCAGGTTTTAATTATACTCAAAATGCTGAGGATTATCCCTTTCCCATTCTACTGACAGAAGCTGTATTTTCTCTCAGTGAAATAGGTTAACTTAGCAGAATTTAAACCTACCAACCAACTGATCAACATGCACTTCAGTTTATTTTTATTTCTAATGTGTATATTCCATTGCATGAATAAATACATTGTTGGTTCATTTAATTTTTAGTTAGAATTTTTAATTTATTACTGATATCTTTATGAATCATAAAAAAGGATAGTGAGGGGAAGAGGAAAAGAAAATGGAATGTGGCAGTATCTTCAAGACTAACTAGTTTTTTTTATTTTTCTATGAATTATCATGGACAAAGACCCACTTCTTTGACTTCATAACAGACTGATAACAAATGCTCTGGTATAAGGTATATTTACACAGTTTTAGGAATGGATGGAATTTGTGTGATCCAGTTACAAATCAACTCTTATTAATGGCATAAATGCCAATGACGGTTGCATAAGCTACATATAATGATAAATGAAATATTCAAACTCATAACAACTGTTGGATAAACCCAAAATGTTTCAAGCTAGACCACATTTAAAAACATGAATTATTTCAGCATAATCTCTTGATTAGAATTAAAGCATACTATCTATTTGATTTCTCAATTCCACAAACATTACGAAGTGATTCCTAGTAGTATAAAGTTGTAACTTTGAAATCATACTTTGAAAGAACATTTAAATACATGGTAATTAAAACACAGACATACAGTAATTAGATAAAATTTTTGAGAATATTGCTTTAAAATGTTGATGATTATTCACAAACTTGATTAATATGTGGAAGTTTACAGTCAAGTCACAGTGGAGTACTAGAGATTCCTAGAGAGGTGTTCTCTTTGGTTAATTTCTTAAATTTTCTAAAAATATATAAAGGTAATGGTAAAGGTTTCCCCTGACGTTAAGTCCAGTTGTGACCGACTCTGGGGGTTGGTACTCATCTCCATTTCTAAGCTGAAGAGCCAACGTTGTCCATAGACATGTCCAAGGTCATGTGGCTGGCATGATTGCATGGAGTGCCGTTACCTTCCTGCCAGAGCGGTACCTATTGATCTACTCACATTTGCATGTTTTCGAACTACCAGGTTGGCAGGAGCTGGGGCTAACAGCAGGCGCTCATTCCGCTCCTGGGATTTGAACCTGGGACCGCAAGTTCAGCAGCTCAGCGCTTTAACGCACTGTGCTACCAGGGGGCCCTGGTGTATAAAAATGTATATGAATATATAAATGAAATGTGTAATTAAAATGTCCTTAGTAAAATGTAGAAATCACTGTGAGAAACATTTCAGGTTTTCTTTTGTTAAAGAAGAGAAAAAAAGAGATTAGTATTATCATGATGGTGGTGGTGGTGGTGGTGGTGATTTAAACCATGCTTTTTCTCTTTGCAATGAAATCAATGCAGTACAATTTAAAACCTAAAAATAGACAAACATTAAAATAGAATAAAATAATAATGTATTAAAACAAACAGTTAAAATCTTAAAACTAATTTAAAATGTATTCAGAACTAAAACCAGAGCACCCCCTGACTTGATCTTTAAAACCTTATTCTTTAAAAGCCTGCCTGAGAAAAAAGGTTTTAGCTCACCACCAGGACAGCAGGGAGGAGGCCATTCTGGCTTCTCTGGGCAGGGAGTTCCAGAGCCAAGGGGCAGCCACTGAGAAGGCCCTCTCTCCCATTCACACCAACCAAGTTTGAGATGGAGGTGGGACCAAAAGAAAGGCCTCTACTTAAAATCCTAGAGCCTGGGCAGTTTTGTACAGTTTATGTTTTATGATATTTTATGTTTTTATGTATTAATTTGTTCTAATTGAAATGTATTTTATGTCAATGTTTTATTTTTGTACTATCGGGCTTGGCCACCCTGAGTTCCTTTGGGAAGATGGAGCGGGAAATAAGAATAAAGTTGTTGTTGTTGTTATTATTATTATTATTATTATTATTATTATTATTGGCGATAATGATCAGCCAATAGCCTGAACCTGAGCAGTATAGGTCTTTAAAGGTTGTAACCAGCATTTTGAATTGTTCTTAGAAACAAACTGGCAGCCAGTGAAGAAGATTGCCTGCTTCCTGTAGCCAGCCCCAGTTAGAAATCTGGCTGCATCTCTTTGGACGACTGAAGTTTCTCTTTGAAGACATCCAAACAGGATGCAGCTACCGTGTTTCCCCAAAAATAAGACAGTATCTTATATTAATTTTTGGTCCCAAAGTTGCACTAGGTCTTATTTTCAGGGGATGTCTTATTTTTCCATGAAGAAGAATTCACATTTATTGTTGAACAAAAAATGAACATTTATCATATATTGTACAGTAGTTGTCATCACAAACCAGCATAACCAAACAAATTGTGAATCCTATTAGTTGTCATCACAAACCAGCATAACCAAACAAATTGTGAATCCTATCAAGAATTTCTTGTTACTACCATTATATCCAAGTACAACAATCTATGGTATGTACATTTACCAATCCTGCATGCTCTGGTGTTCTGTTCAGTGGCCATGCTTCTAAACAAAAACTTTTGGGGAGAAGCCTTATATTTAGCAATTCAGCAAAACCTCTACTAGGTCTTATTTTCAGGTGATGTCTTATTTTTGGGGAAACAGGGTAACACACTTACAACTGTTGGCAGATCCAGCATTTAAAGAAATGGGCACAGTTGGCACACAAGTTTTAAATGTACAAAGGCTCTCCTGGCCACCACAGAAACCTGGGCCCCCAAAACTGTGTACCTCTGTCTTCAGGGGGAGTGTAACACCATCCAACACAAGCTGAATTCCTATTTCCTGATCTGCCAGCACCTCCGATCAGGAGCACCTTTGTCTGGTCTGGATTAAGTTCCAATTTGTTTGCCCTCATTCAGTCTATTACTGATGTCAGACACTAGTTTAGGGTTAGGAGAGCTATCTTGGCTTTAGGTGGAAAGGAGTAGCAGAGTTGGGTGTCATCTGCATATAGGTGACACCGCACCCCAAACCTCAGATGACCTCCCGCAGCAGTTTCATGTATATGTTAAACAGGATGGGGGAAGAAGAACCCCATAAGTTCAAAGAGGACACCCCCAGAACCATCTTCTGGGTGTATCCCTCCAGGGAAGGTATGGCGCCACTGTAAAACAATGTTTCCAAGTCCCATTACAACAAGACAGCCCAGAAGGATACCATGGTTGATAGTATCAAAAGCTGCTGAGAGGTCCAGGAGAACCGACAAGGACACACTTCTCCTGTCTAGTTCTCTGTGTAAGTCATTCATGGAGATGACCAAAGCTGTCTCTGTTCCATAACCAGGCCTGAAACCAGACTGAAATGGATCTACATATTATTTGTAGCAAGAGATTATGATGATGATGATGATGATTCAATCCCTGCTTTTTCTCTCTACAAAGGAGACTCAAATCATCCTTCAATGAAACCAATGCATTACAATTTAAAACCTAAAAATATACAAACATTAAAACAGAATTAAACACCAGGCCCTGTTTAATCATGATTTTTCCTTTCTTTTACCCAGTTTATTCTGTACTATGATAGTTCTCAGACTATTTTACTAGTTTGAGATTCTGGTTAACAGTCAAATGCTGGAAACCTAAAAAAGACATTTTTAGAAGTAAGTCCTACTGAAATAAATTTCAATTCTATTAACACTGACTATGCTCTATTAAGAAAGTAGGGTCATTCATTAATCAGCACGTCAACTATTAGCTCATCGCTTTTTCAATCTGCAAAATAAAAACACACACATCAAATCTCTTGTGTCTTAACAGCCATATATTTCTTGAAATGACTATTATCCTTTGTTCCATGGCTTCAAAACATACAGTGATAAATTACAATGAAATAAAATTCAGAACAGCCTTTGAAAAGACCCAGCAGTTTAAACATGTAATTTAGATGGCTAGATAAATCTTAATTTATGTTACTATATCACCCTTTAGTTAAAAAGATCAAGATGTTGCATTGCAAAGCTAAATGCATGTTATTTATTTGCCCTCATCTTTTCACCACATAATGATATAATTGTTTTAAACAATTATACATAAAGCTTGATTTTCCTTTTTGGTTTATTCGAAGACAGATATGGAAATCCCACATGTTTAATAAAAATACAAAAATCATAATTAAGATTCACTTCTCTCTTATACCCAAATTGGTTAAGACAGGATCCTTATTCTGTCTAATTGTAGAGCTCTGTGGAAATGCAAGATAGTTACTTAGCACATGGCTATTAATCTTCATTACAATCCTACCTATCCAACATAACAAATTTGCAGACTGCCCAAGTGCTAGAAATGGGTTAAGATCTTGAGCTGGTTTGTCAGCAGAACGTGGAAATTGTACTATTGAGCAACCAGGAAGTGACTTCCTATAGTATACACATAAAATACTTTGCCTGAGAATCTGTAAAGTGGCCTTTACATTTTCGGAGCAAAGTAAAACAAAGTAAGTTCTTCATAAAAATTCTATAACAAATTACTGTTTTTACTGCTTGATACTGCTTGCTTTAATTTATGTCTATGGAATGTTTAAAATCCATTTTATTGTAGAAAATAGTAAAGAAACAATATGAATATGTTAATGATTGATAGACTAATTTATTGTATATCCCTTCCCAGCCTGGAGGAGTACCTAAGGTGATGCACAATAGTATTATATTGTTTTAAAAACATTTAATGAGCTGGTCATTGACTGTAATAAAAGTTTACTTACATACATTTAAAAACAATACAAAGATTTTTTGGTAACAACTTGTTATTTAAAAATGTCTAAACAGTCTAAAAACAGCCCTTAAATATATTTTTACAACAGACAGAGCAGTCTGATGCTCCAAAAGTCATGCAGAAGATCACTGCTTTAACTCTTTACCTACTGTGGAGTAAGTCTTGTTCATGTGCACACCAACCCAACTTCATGAAGTGTTAGGAAATGTATAGGGCTTCTGCTTCGGATCACAAGCAAGATCTTTTCCTGGTTCCAAGCCAGCTTAGGACTTTGTAGTTAAAATTCAGAATCTTGAATTGAGAGCAAAAGCAAATTGGAAACTAGTGCAGTTCTTGTAAGATCAGTTATAGAATTTCTAAAATGTACATCTGACACTAGACTGACACATTTTGCGCTAACTACAGTTTCTGAACACTTTTCAAGGGCAGCTTGACATAGACTACATTATGGCAGTCTAGGCTGCAGGCAAGAACGCTGTGAACCACTGTGACCAGATCAGTTCTCTTCAGCTCAAAGACATTCTCCTCTTCTAAAAACATCATTGAGTCCAGGAGCATTTCCAAGCTATGGATCTGGTTTATCAGAGGGAATGAAACCCATGTAGAACAGACTGTGATCCCAACCCTGTACTGGTTTTCCTGTTGACCAACTGTCTTCAATCCTGTCTGGATTGAGCCTCAATTTATTCAGTCCTTTACTGCACCTGAGAATGATTCAAGATTTCTACAGCCTGCTTTTCATCATTTGTAAAAAAGAAAAAAGAAAAAAAAGTGATATATATGAGTATTATTATACAAGTGGCACCCAACCTCACAACTCTGAATGATCTCTTTCTTCCAGAAGCTTCATGCCGCCCCACAGACCAATGTCTAAAAGGCTGAAAAATGGTTCCCTAGCACCACCTTTTAGGAACAGTCAGAAAAAGGAAGGAAGGAAAATAGGATCTACACTGCCATATGATGCAGTGTAGACCCATATAATACAGTTCAATGCAGTCAAAGAAAAAAAAATATTGGAACCATTGCAGAGCAATGCCTCCAAGTCCCATATCAGCCAAACAGCTCAGAAGGATACCATGATAAATATTGCTGATTGATCCAAGATAACCATTGTCTCCAAATCAGACTACTTTTTAAAGTGGGCACCCCCACTTTCTTGGTGCATTCTGCCTCCTGAAGAACTCTGAGTAATGTAGTTCAGGGTCTTTAGAGTTGTCAGCTAGAGAGGTCCTCTCCTTCCCAAACTGTAGGCCCTTCTACACATCCCTAAAACCTGGGCTAAAAATTGATTAGCCCAAGGCGTTCAGACAATGTTTCAGGCTAATAAATTTCAAACTGGAGTAAAACGAATTTATTCAGTTTAATCCAGGTTTTAGAAACACCTGTAAAGATCCAGACCTTAAGCTAAGGTCTGGATCTTTACATGTGAGGAGCCTGTGGGGACTGACTCCTGGGACTGCTTTGTGGGAGTCAGTACCCACAGCCATCCCACTTCTTTGGGCTCCCAAAAGCCTGGAGAAGTAGGATGCCACCCCTTTTACTTCCCATTCTCTACCGCAAAATCTATCTGAGGGGCTTGCCAGCCAAATAGGCCCCTCTGGAGAGCTCTGTAGTCACATCAGAATGAAGTTTCAGGTGGGGGAACTTTCCATAGGGGCCTGCATGGCTGGCAACCCCCTTTGGTTAGTTTTGGGGGAGGGAATAGGAGGCTAGAGGCGGGCTGGATGCCACCCCACCCCCCTCCCTGAGAGAAAGCCCAGGTTTGGGGATTGGAGTGGGGACGAGAGGAATTTCAGAATTTTATATGTTTGGAAGAGTCCTACATTTCCCAGAGTTTGGCAGGAAGCAGAAGACACAAAGAATGTGGGGGTGCCAACTTTAAAATGCTAGTCTGATGAAGCGCGACAACACATGTCCTGTTCTACTTAACTGCTACCATATATCCTCCTGTGACTGTCCATTACAACTGGAATGGCAAGCACTTTCTGTGCTTTCTGAACACAAAGATGTTTGACTTGAACTATTCCTTTAACTTACTCATTTTGCAAGCTATATCTGAATATTTATAAAATCCAAATAAATTTTGGTCATAGAAGAGGAAGTGTCTATTGTTGCATGTAGTCTATGTATGATGTGTTTCTTACTTTCAACAGTCTTTTTCACATGTCTCTTTTCTGACATATTCACTGTTTTCAGAAGCTGGCAAAAAGTGTCAAAAGTAATATAATTTATATTAGTTAATATGTATCACTCAGGAGACAACGTGCATTTCAAAATGAAGGGTTAAAAGCAAAATACTGCCAAGATGCACATCTGGCTAAAGGCCATTACATTACATTTTGAAGCCTAGGTGGAAAATAAAAAATAAATGGCTCTGTGGATTCATGAATAAATCAGTGTTGAATTACTTTGGAAATGATTCTGTTAAGAATCAATTTGAAGTTTACTGTACAATGTGATCCTGTTATGCCCAGCTCTCCAAGATCAATATGATGCAGACATTAATCAACATTTGAGCATATGCCCTAGTGCTTCAGGTGGAACAATGATTGCTGAAGGAAGCAGATTATGGTGAACTGAAAGCTATGATAATGTTTTTGGACCACTCCTCTGATTCATACTGTTATAGGGGAAAAGATCCATTATATAGTAATTAATTTCTTTCAGCAGTGGTTGTTGTCTTAAAAATGTTTTCCTCATGCATCCTTGCTTCCACACTGTGTGCCAACACAGACAACCATTTATTGTAAATAGTCAGACAAATTAATTAGGCATGCACTTTGATTGTCTTCATCATAATAAAATCAATTGGTCGTCATAATTACTGTGGAAGGTATTCTCTTGTGATTCAAAATTCATGAAGCTTGAATATGTGGAGCTTTGGAACAAGAGTCCTCACCATCCCCACCTTTAAATGGGCTTTGTTCAATTCATATGAACATGACTGATTGCAGGAATTCAAAACTTTGTCATTAAGAAAACTGGTAAGCACTTATTTCAGTGAAAATACAAGTTATGCATTGATTCTTTGACTGTGGTCTACTGAAGATTTACTCTTAAATTTGAAAACTCCTATTGCATTTATTGAAAACGTGCAGAAATGGAAAGTGCAGAAATAAGCTTCCCAATTCACTTCAGTGGAATTTTGACACACATGAAAACACCGGGCTTCAGTGAAATCAATGAATAAATATTGTCAGTGAAGGAAACTTTCATAGATCTTATCTTTTCAGTTAATTGTTGAATTGGAGTTGATATCTATGAGAATGTGCATATCTTTTCAAAGATTCTGTGGCCTGCCAGGTACAAAATATAGGTTGGGCAACATACACTTCTTCAAAGGTATTCAAAAGTGTTCACATGGTTTTTGGAACAATAGTTTTGAACCTGCTTGCATAATTACAGCTAATAAAGTACCTTATGTTTAAACTGCGCAATGGTGGCACAGACACATGCAAAATGGAGAAATTCTTCTAGTCTTCCCAATTTGCTTTTCCCTCATATTCAGATTTTCTTATTCAAACCCAAAGTATTTTTCCCCAATCATAAAGAAATGTGTGAATTTTGAGTAGCATAATAAACTGAAATAAAAATTATTTGCTATTTGCAGTCAATTTCAGTACACACCACTATCCTCAGAAGGTAGTAGAGCCCAGCACGAGAAAGATTTAGTCAGTAATGTGACCAGAGGGAACTGGCAAATAGTTTCTGAAATGGAATCATCCTAAAATTCAGAAGGAGAGGCAGAGTGTATAGCAACTGTTTGTGGGTCTGAGGGATTGCCTGCGGTGAAGTTTAGAGAAATTTGGCTGGGAAAATGCCATTGTGAGCTTATTCTTCTGGGGAAGAATTTCATGAGATATCATTTTCCTATCCTTAATATGAATTTTAGAACAGTACTGCCATCTGCCAATTTGGCCAAACTAATTCTTGGAAATGTAGGGAAAATGCCCATACTTGCATCCCACTATGTTGAATTCGCACCCAATAGGTAATATATGATGTCTTGGAATTCCCAATTTCAGTGTTCTGTATGTAATCTACCATTACGGAGTCCCCCTGTTTGTTTCAACAGCTTATGGATAGGTAATACGGCTCTATTTTCTTCTTCCTTTTCCTTTATATTTTGGTTCCTTGTCCTATTTCTATATCTGTCTGTCTGTCTGTCTATCCATCATCTGTCTATACACACACACACACACACACATATATATATATATTTACACACACACAGGCTCTCTCTTAATCTGTCCCTGTTCTTTCGAAATATTCAAAATTGTACCTTATAATAAAATGTTCACATGTTAGTGTTTCTCTTACTTTCAATTGCAAAGGCAGCCTGCTATATTCATTATTTTCTGTTTGTGTGTGTGTGTGTGTGTGTGTGTGTGTGTGAGAGAGAGAGAGAGAGAGAGAGAGAGAGAGAGAGAGAGAGAAATTGAAGATGATGGTGCCACACAATTATGTTTTTCAGCGGAAGTGCACACAGTGCTAAGAAACTACTCAGGAAATCCTGAAAGTGCACTTAGGAAGTACCAAGTTTAGCTTTAAATAAATTGGACACATTTAATGCACTGTGAACATAACTGTTTCAGCAAATGTGGGAAACATGCCTACTTATCAAATTAAGAGTGCCTGAGGGCACCAGTCAGTTCACACACTCTGTGATGTCCATAGAGCACAAGCGATATAAGAGATGAAAATTATGTGCATGCGTTTGAAACTTCTACTGAAATGATGAGAGGATTGGTAATTGTTTACTGCAAGCCTTCCAGCCACGAGCTCTGGAGACCAAAGAGTACAAATGTCAATTCCCCACTTCTGTATCGTCATGATGTCTAGTAATTACCCTCTTGTCACTGGCGCTATAATTATTTGTTTCATTTAATCATCTCCAGGGAGCCAATGGAAACGACTTGGTTACATTGGATTTTATTGTGAGGTGAACCCCAGGAAGTTGCACTGTCTTGGGGAAATGCTGAGGATAATTAACAACAAATGGAACAACTCAGACTTTTTCCTTTTTTAAAAAAAAAAACAAACAAACTACTGACTCAAGTTCAATGTTTTAGAAAAAGTGGGTGATAAATCTTCATTTAGAGTGCAAGGTCTGTAGTCAAAGTACAGCTCGAGTAAACAAAAAAGTTTAAAGTTAAACCTATGAAACAGTAATTCCCTCCTTGAAGACATAATTTAAGCCAGCAAAACTACCTCATAGGAAGAACTCTTGAAGTGTTGTTCAAAAAGGGACTACATATATTTCTGTTTGTCACTCGGCAACTGCAATGTCAAGTGATAAATCGTTCGTATGAATGGGTCATCATATGTGAAATGCCATGGACAGAGCTTGCACATCACCCCTCATTACCCCAAGCACAGTTCTTTTATGTCTTTCAATGAAGTCCATTCTGCACATATATCTGTCAGCTAGCTGTAGAATAATGAAATATGCAGAAATCAAGTGATAAGGATGGTTATATAAGCTGTCTTGAATATGTCATAACTGAATGCGTGTGAGATTTATTGGAGGGTGGGAGTTGGTTTGCATGGTGGGTTGATTATAAATCATTTCAATGCATATGACATTGATCAGAACAATGTTATGGACTTTTTATAATGATAATTCCTTTATTTTATTGGAAGCTGTTTCTTATTCATAAGGAATGCTTAAGTGCAGCTGTATATGCAATAGTTTCAAGGCATGGCATTTCTTATGTTCAAAGGAAAACATAGAAGGAGATATCCCCTCCTATGTATTAGGATGATGTGTGTTTTGAAAATGATAAAGTGCCCTTAATAAGGTCAGTATCTGCATGCATTGACCAACAATAAAACACCAGCAACTCTTGAGTCTATTCATTCAAATACCTTTGCTTGTCTGATAGTTCTATATAACATGAACACTTCCCAGCTCCTCTACTGTTAATTTAGACTTCGAAAAAAATTGTTCTCTCTACCCACAAATTATTTTTCCCTACTAAATAATTGTCAAAAAATATTCCAGCATTCTCCTTGAATGGTTGGAGATTCAAAGTGACTATCATTAAAACACTGTTATCAGCCTCATGTCGTTGCCCACAAATGAGAATTCCAGGTGTTACTGTGGATTCATTGTTATTTATCAAAATGTTAATATTGTTGAAACAAGCAGTGGACTTAGTCTATATTCCTGCAAATTCTTTGCTGATCAACTACAAAACAACAGAACAATACAGATGATTGGGTTGAATAAGGGCCACTTTATTTAATCTAAGATCTATTTAAGCTCTGGTCACTTCTACACTGCCATATAAAATCCAGATCATCTGCTTTGAACTGGATAATATGGAAGTGTAGACTCATATCATTCAGTTCAAAGCAGATAACATGGATCACCTGCTTTGATAATCTGGATGATATGGCAGTATAGACCCAGCCTTACAAGGCTTTTAGCCTTCTGTGCCAAAAAGTGCTGGTGCCTCATCAAACTAAACTCCCCAGATTCCACAGGATTAAGCCAAGGCAGTTAAAATGGTGTTAAACTGTATTAATTATGAAGTGAAGGGACACTCCAGGATTTCCTGTATTGATGTTTAGATATGGTACCTAAGAAGGGCAGTGTGTGAAACCATGAAGAGGTTCCCTACAAAGCACTAATACAGGATTCCTGTAGTAGTGTTTAGATATAGCAAATCAAGCCCCATTTACAGTGATGTATAATGTGGTTCAAAACTGCATTATATGATCAGTATAGATTCATACAATGCAGTTCAATGCACTTAAACAGCATTTTATATATCTATTCTTAAACTACAAATTAATATGAATTAAAATGGAAGCACAGTGGACTAAATGTCAGGCTCTGTAGTCACCCATACAAATTTGCAGTGAAGCACACAGCTTGAGATTGCCATCCTCAAAAAAGGACACAGAGGGGCAGAAGGCCCTTTAACACACACACATTCCAGCTCTGTATACCCATAAAGGTTGAACGTCAAAGCCTGACCTCTTTCCATTGGAGGCCAGCAAAGGCTGCTCCTCTCTTGCAATGCTTTGCACTGTGAGGAAATGGAACACACTCCTATTAAGGCAGGTGCTTTCTTCATTTGTCAGTATGAATTAAACATAGTCGTAGGGGCCTAATTTTTCTTACTAGACAATTTTCTTTAAAAATTGAAATCAAGAGATTTTTGGGAGAGTGCAGCATTTTCAACTCCCCATCCCACTCCACTCTTTCACATTGTAAAATTAGAGCACCTTAAGTTCCATGGTACAGTATGTAGAGTTCTGTAGAGTATTTGTAGAGCTCTTTTACAGAGAATTTTAAGTACCTTAAGGTATTACAAATCCCAGGATTCCATAAGCTAAAGTTATTAAAGTGGGATAAAAATGCTATACATGAACCCAATGTGCTTTAATAAATTTATTTATTTATTTACAATATTTATACTCTGCTCTTCTCACCCCGAAAGGGACTCGGAGTGGCTAAAAAAAGGAAGTTCTATTATACACAAGTCAAAACAATTTTTGTAGCATATTATTAATAGGTAAAGGTAAAGGTTTTCCCCTGACGTTAAGTCCAGTCATATCTGACTCTGGGGGTTGGTGCTCATCTCCATTTCTAAGCCAAAGAGCCGGTGTTGTCCATAGACACCTCCAAGGTCATGTGGCCGGCATGACTGCATGGAGCGCCGTTACCTTCCCGCCAGAGCGGTACCTATTGATCTACTCACGTTGGCATGTTTTTGAACTGCCAGGTTGGCAGAAGCTTTCAGTCTGCAAGTTCAGCAGCTCAGTGCTTTAGCACACTTCGCCACCGACATGTGTATATCAGTTCACCGACATGTGTATATCAGTAGTGCAGACTGAGAGTAAAGTGGAAATGAACTATGGGAATTGAGTATTTATTTTTATTTATCTAAAGATTGTATTACACGAGGCAGGTAAACCAGCATTGAAAAAAGAGTATGGTCCCTATCACCTTGTGTGCATCCTAGTATCAGTCTGCCTCCTATCTGTGATAAACCCATCCCCCCGGCAGTCAATAACGAATAATCTTGCAACTTTCCTGTCACTTAACCTGTGCAATGGGTCCCTTCCACTGATGATGAAGTGATGTCCGGGGTAGAAGTCTCCATATCACCTACTATCCACTCGTTCCCCTCACTTTTCCTGAACTGTTTATTTTATATTTTATTGGAATGTTTGACTTTTTTTGTTAACCATTCCTGATATTGTGAAATTGCATTAAAGATAATAATAGTAGTCATAGCAATAATAATAATAATTAATGATAATAATAATAATAAATTCAGAGCATCAGAAGTGCAGGAAGGAGGGATTACAGGAGTTATGCAAACATATGATTGCAAGCCCACAGACTGATGAATTTTCACAATTCTGTGAATAAATAGATAATATTTTGGTTTATAGTATCAATGATCACACAATGGTTGTAGAATAGTATACTTGCATAGTGCTCAAAGATATCTGCATTAGAAGTAAATATAGAACTCTTTAAAATAATATAATAACTAAACAATTAGAATAATAAATAATACATGATTAAATATTGGAAAGAAACATAACTATATGAAAAAAGCAGTCTGAATTAGTTTGGGAAATGAGGGGCCCATGAGAATAAACCCATTTTGACAGGCATTTGAAAATGAACATTCTTTCTGCTCCTTTTATTTGGAGAATAGAGTTCCGAAAGGGGGGCAAAATCTTTTTTGGTGATGTTACAAGATTGCATTCTATTAGTTGTTCAAAAAATTGACTAAAGGTAGTTAAACGAATGATGATCCTGAGACATTAAAGGCTATGCCAACAAAAAACTTAAGACTATAGTTCTATAGTGACAACAAAGTCAGTGACTACTAGGCAAATGTAAGCATTATATCAAACTGTCCATGCTTCAGTTTTGTAATTAATTTGATAAATGTTCTTAATTAAACCAGCATGCAAGAAGAGTGGAATGCAAGGCAGATGAAACCAAAAGGATAACAAAGCAATGAAGAGGGGAGAATGCCCCATCCTTGATTTTAATATAATTAGCAATTTAGGAGATACAATACTAAGTTAAACATTTTTTGCCAAAGAAATGTATGTACATAGTTAATATACAAATGTTCATCCATATTTCGTATTCCAGCCATTGTTAAATCCTAACAGTATCATACCAAGGGGTTTTTGTTTAAGGAATTTATTTCAGATTACATGATTACATGATCTTGTGATTGCAGAATAATGTGAAACTCATAAATCAATTATTAGTTGTTGCTGGAGGCAGGTTACCAATGGTCTAATTAGAGTCAAATCTGTATGAAGAGTTACAGGTTTATTTTTAAACTAAAGCTGCTGGTGCAGAAAAGGTCAAAATGAACTATTAGAAACAATTTGAGGTGTGTGATTAGTTTTAAATGACTAGCTAGGCAGAAATATAGTGTGAAGTCGACACAGATACTTATGACCACCCTCCATTTTTATCTTTCCTGACAATCTCATCACTTGTATTTTGATATCTGTTCAAAACATTTGTCCTTCTTTTGTACACTTAGGCAAAGTATTTTGGACGATGTGTTCCAGAATCAACTACAATCATGCTGAGTTGACCAGGAGATTTGTAGTGTTGTAGTTCAGAAAATAATATTTCCATTAGCTAATAATTTTACTTCTGTATTCTTCTCCTCTTAAAGCCACATTACATATGATGTTAATCACATGGGCATAAGCTATTGGTCTCAGAAATCAGTAGTCTAAAGCAGGGCTTCTTAAACTTTTGTCTCTTGTGACCCCTTTCTGCCCATGTATATGTATATAGGTATATAAAATGAGGAGCCCTGGTGGCAAAGTGTGTTAAAGCTCTGAGCTGCTGAACTTGCAGACCGAAAGGTCCCAGGTTCAAACCCAGGGAGCGGAGTGAACACCTGCTGTTAACTCCAGCTTCTGCCAACCTAGCAGTTCAAAAACATGCAAATGTGAGTAGATCAATAGGTACCGCTCCGGTGGGAAGGTAACAGTGCTCCATGCAGTTATCATGAGGTATCTATGGACAACGCCGGCTCTTCGGCTTAGAAATGGAGATGAGCACCAACCCCCAGAGTCAGACATGACTGGACTTAACGTCAGGGGAAACCTTTACCTTTTATATAAAATAGGTATAAAAATCAAACATTTACTGATAATAAATCAACATTTGCAAGACTTGCAAAACAGGCTGATTTTCCTTTTTTGTGGAGTACATCTGAAGTATGTTCTTCATAGTTCACTGTAAAGACTACATTTTATTACTAACAGAAATCTTTTAGTATTGCTAAATTTTTCATGGCCCCAACATTAAGCTAAGATCATCCCATTTGGGGTTGGAACCCACAAATTAAGAAGCAGCGGTGAAAGATTAAAACATATAATCTAAGCATAAATACTCCCCCATCACCAGTGAGCCATTCACCCACTTGAATTTTTTAAAATAAAATGATAATACCTGACACCAGAAAGGATTGCTAAGATGTATAAAAATAGTTCTAGTGACTGCTGGAAATGCAAGGGGAAGTGGGTACTTTTTACCATATGTGGTAGTCATGTAAGAAATACTGGGCACAAATACATACAATTTTAGAAGAAATTGTTCAATTCAGATTTCCAATGAAACCTGAACTCTATCTGATTGGGATGTTAGTTGGATAACTTGATTGAAAATGTGGGATTATTGCTATATATCATAATGGCACCAAAATGACCTATGCTCAAAGATGGAAAGATTCAATGTTTCAATCCCAAAATGATTGGCTTATGAAAATAAATGAACTTGCAAAAATGAATAAACTTACTACTTTAAACAGAAATATCTAACTAACGTTAAGAAAGTCTAGAACCCATTTATTGTGTTCCTCCAGCAAAGTTGGGGCAGGATTAGAAGCTGTTAACATGTTTTGCAGGGGACAGGTCAATTGTGAGGAGGACCAGCCATAGGATACCATGGTGTGTCAATACAAGTTTGCTTGCCTCATGCAATAAAGTCCTATAACAGTTACAGAGTATTATCCTGTGCTGCTAAATCACTTGTTCCACACAGCCATATAACCCAGAATATCAAGGCAGAAAATACCACAATATCTGCTTTGAACTGGGTTATCTGAGTCCACACTGCCATATAGTCCAGTTCAAAGCAGATAATGTGGGATTTTATTCAGCAGTGAATGTGGAGTAGGGAGTATTACTGTGTTTCTTTGCACACTTAGCTCTCTGTGTTGTGTAAATGTTAAGTCACAGAATGTCTGAAGGGACATTTTACACACTCAAGCTTGGGGTACATGGTCTAGCAAATTGTAATAATAGACATTAACATCATGCACATCCAAAAGAAGATGGTGATGATGATATCTATTTTGTGTTTTGCCTCTTGGCAAATTCCAAAGATAGGTTACAAAAGTTTGAGGACCAATGAGCAAAGGAGGAGGAAGGTGAAGAGGAAAAGAAACAACTCTGGTTCCAGTGGTGATAGTAGATCACTGTAGCACAATTACAAACACTGATGCTGATTGGCACATGTCAAATTATTTAACAATACTACAGTAATCCTGAAATGCTCGGATAGAATCCACATGGTCCAAAGTTCCATTCAGTAGCATCTGGTTGACTGACTGAACTGAGAGATAATAACAGCAATGTAAAACCAGTATAGGAATTCAAACTAGAAGGGATTAACATGAATATGTCAGCACCGTAAGTGGCTTCTGACTTACAATAAAAATGATTTTCTTGACATAAGTGCATGGTCATGAGAAGGAATGAGGCCCATAGCAGAGGATACTGATGGCCTGTCTAGAGTTGTCAGCAATAATGATAGGTTCAGGATGGGGGTAATAAACCTACATATAGTTGAAGGTAAAAAGGAGCAGTTAAAAACTATTTAGCTTTTTGACATTCAAGCTGTTATATATGATTAAACATAGTGTAACAGTTGCTATAGGGCATGCAGAGTGTATAAATAGATGAAAGTGACAGAGAATGATAACCCAACAGTGTATCAGTGGCGTCGGAAGAAACAGTTAGATAGTCTGCATATTCTTCATAGTGCTCCCTTGTTGCTTGAGCCTCTCTCTGTTGTGAAGTAGATTAATGAAACCAAGGAAAACTTTATAAAGGTAGCTCTTGGCTGTTAAATTGTTAGCAGCTATCAAATCTCCCTGTGACACTAATGTTACCTTTTCAAACTGTACACTCTTTCTCCCATTTTCTTTGTACCCAGAGGCCCTGATTGTTATAAATTATTTGCTCTGTGTAAGTAGTAATTTCATTCAGTCCTAGCTATTTCATTCAGTCCTTTTTTGATTGAAGAACAGAAACTGTAAGGCATTTTGTCAAGTTTTAAAATGCTTTCCCCCTACATACCATCTAGAAATGACTCACTCTGATAAGCAGTAGAAGCAATTTCAAGTAGTCACCATGTTGAATAGATGGAGCTCACAGAGATGCCACGCAGAAATACACTGCTATCTACAGTTTTGTAAAGCTACCTTGTATTTCCTATAGTAAAATATCCATCTGAATATGTGAAATTATACTTCAAACTAGGGTTGTGCAACGGCATCTGGGGTCGGTTTCCAATTTGGGGTCAGTTTCACTCATTCACACTGTGCCCCAACACACTGTAGATCGATCTAGACTGAGGAATGGCTATAAGACTGTATAAACATTTCTTGTTTCTTCATACCTCTAGATCCGTGGTTCTCAACCTGGGGTCTACAATGTCCAGAAATCCCAGCCAGTTTACCAGCTGTTAGGATTTCTGGGAGTTGAAGGCCAAAAATATCTGGGGACCCCAGGTTGAGAACCACTGCTCTAGATGAAACCTAAAGAAGAGATTGGTCCTATAGCAATATGTGGATCTTATTGAAAAATATTATTTGGAAAACTATTGACAACTTAGGCTGGATTTACACCACCCTATGTCCCAAGATCTGATACCAGATTATCTGCTTTGAACTGGATCATATGAGTCTACATTGCCAGATAATCTGGGATAAACAGAGAATATGGGATCAGATCCTGGGACATAGAGCAGTCTAGATCCAGCCTCAGGAAACTTTGGTCTCTGTGCTGTTTCCACAGTGATAGAACAAGCTGGAGGATTTGGTGTTTTATTTTTCCCAAACAGCTCCTAGCACCCACCTAAGTTTATCTTCACTTCTCGACTGGCATTCATCCAACACAAAAAAATGACTATTTCATCGAAAGAATTAAATGGTTTTGACCCTTTAAAAAGTTTTTTTAAAAAAAATCTTTCATATCTCACAAAACTACAAGCACACAGTCTAAACTGATCTGGAAATGCAGCAAAGAATGGCCAAACTGTGATACTTGAGAATGATTTGGCTCCCAAACCCAAACTCTGGATAAAATTTATTGAACAGGTGTGTGCTGCTGTCTGTATGCTGCATTTATAAAGGCTTAATCTGTGTCTCTTAGTTTACTGATATCTTACTTTGGCACGCAAATTATTAAGCAACTAAATTTCTGTAAGAAGATAAACAAAGCAGGCTCTTGATTAATGTGTGTTGGAGGGAACAAAGAATAATTTTAACTGCCTGCTTATACCTCAGACAACTAAATAGTGTACTAACAATAATGGAAATTGGGAAAAAGGGTTTTGATGTTTTTAACTAGTTTGGCATATCATGAAGTTAAGGAGCTTCCACCCAGTGCTTGAAAGATAACCAAAGAACAAATATGTATTCTGTCAGTGTATTATGCTATAGCAAGCTGTCTAATGAGGAAGAAAAAGACATAGATTTAGTAGTCAGTCATATATTTAGCATGAATTGTAGCTCAGATTTTAAATGGCTCCTGTACACTAAATTAATGGGCATGTACTCATTTTGTCAACTGGCCACTACAATATGAATAATCTGTTTGTTTGTTTCTTGGGACATATTTCGAACTACTGAAAAGAAATCATTTGGCGGTAGCAGCAGCAGCTGATCAGTGTGTACACAAAAAGTATGTGTACAGTATGGTGCCTACACCCCTGTGTGGTGTAGAGGCTTGAGTGTTGGATTCGGGCCCTGAGAAACCAATTTTCAAATCCCTGCAGATCATGAACACCTGGTGACCTTGCAGAACTCATACTCTGAAGAAGGTAGTGGCAAACCCTCTGAACAAATCTTGTCAAGAAAATCTTATAACAGGTCAGCATACCATATATACTCGAATATAAGCCGAGTTTTTCAGCCCCCCAAAAAGGGCTGAAAAAAACCTCCCTCAGCTTATATTGGAGTCAAGGAGCAGTGGAGCCTGGAGGTGAGGCTTCGAAGCTGACTGGCCTTCGCCTCCATGGAGCGGGGCTGGACAAGGACGAGTGGTGGGCCCGCAGCAGCGGAGGCCACAGGCGAGGCTCCAATGCCGCCGCCACCTCTGTTACCACTGCTCCTCCTAGGCTAGCTGGCTGGCCGTGGAAGATGAGGAAAAGGAGGACGGGCAGCAGTGGCCAGGTGAAAAAGAGGAAGAGGAGGAGGCAAGGAAGGCTGGGAGGACAGCCAAGAGGAGGAAGGCTGCTTCTGCGGGCTCCAGACTTCGGGCAGGCGGGGAGGGACTTTTGGACCAAGCCTTCTATCCTTGTCTTTCTCTCCTTCCTCCTCTTCTTTCAAAACAGTGGCGCAACAGGCTGAGCCTTAAACCTTTCCTCTCCCTCCTCTTTCAAAGAGATGGTGGCAGCGCTGCTTTGGAAGGAGGCAGGAGAAGAAGAGGAAGATGGCTGGCGGGCTCCTAAAATACCTCTCCTGCCTGCCCGTCGCCAGGAGCGTCAGTCCGAAATGAGTGGGGCTTCCTTGCACCCCCTTTTCCCAAGGAGACTCCAAGGAGAGGCTGCTCTCTCTCCTTTCCCCCTCCATCCTCACCAAAAGGGACACAAAGCAGGGAGTCTGCCTCTGCAAACTCTCTGTGTGTATGTGACTTTGCCCAGCTTCCAATCCCAAGGCTATCTTGCACCCATCTCCTCCCAAGGAGACCTCAAAAGGGGAAGGGGTTGGAGGTGCCAGGCTTCTTTCTTTCTTTCTCTCTCTCTCCCCCCCCCCCCCCCATTTCAGGGCAGTTTCCAACGAAAGGTGGCAAACATTCAATGCCAGAATACATCAACAATGAGAAAGAAACAACCACATATCCACAAAAACAATTTAAAACTGGGTTGCTGTGAGTTTTCTACCAATATTGAGGAGTGTGTGTGTGTGTGTGTGTGTGTGTGTGTGTCAGAGATCTCGGCCCCACCTCATTAGCCTTCTTCCTTCCCTCCCTGGATCAGACTGAACCACGCAAACAAAACTTGCAGGTTTTCTCCTTTGATAGGACAATGAATCCCCTTCCCTCCCTGAAAACAATACAAAAGAGGACAAAAGTGGATCTTTGTGTGTAGATTATGTGTTTGGAGGGAGAGATCCCTGTAAAAGAGGTGCAGGGGAGAGAGAAACAGGGATTTTGCAAAAGGAGCCTGAAAAGCAGCTGATACATTGTGTGCTGCTCTTGCTGCTTCTCTCTCTGTGCAAAAGGGAATCAGTGTGAGGACGAGAGAAAGAAGTCAAAGGGGATTTGTTTGTGAGTGCTTCATTCGCCCAGTCTTTGTGGTCCTTTCCCAACCCTTGATCTCTTTGGAAAAAGCAAAAGGAGAGCCCCTGCGTCTCTCCTTTTCCCTCCGAGAGAGGGGAGCAGCTGGAAAACAGAAGAGATCAGGGCAGGCTTGAGGTTGCATGGTGGGATTCCTTGCCTTTAAAGCACAGTGCAAAACCTGCAAGGATGTCCACTCGATTTCACTGCAGTTCAGTCTGAGCCTGGGAAGGCTAGGAAAGTGGGAAGAGTTTCCTATGCAATGCGAATATCCATCCCGTAGAGCAGGGGTCTCTCAGACTCTTCTGGGCGGGGGGGGGGGGGGGGGTGGACTATAGTTTAACAGAGCTATGAATGAATCCCTATACACTCTGCACATATCTTATTTGCAGTGCAACAAAACTCGGAATAAAAATACAATAGGTTGCTGTGAGTTTTCTGGGCTATATGGCCACATTCCAGAAGCATTCTCTGCTGACGCTTCACCCACATCTATGGCAGGCATCCTCAGAGGTTGTGTGGTCTGTTGGAAACTAGGCAAGTGGGGTTTACATATCTGTGGAATGTCCAGTGTGGGAGAAATAACTCTTGTCAGTTGGAGGCAAGTGAGAATGTTGCAATTGTCCACCTTGATTAACATTGAAAAGCCTTGCAGCTTCAAAACCTGGCTGCTTCCTGCCAGGGGGAATCCTTTGTTGGGAGGTGTTAGCTGACCCTTATTGTTTCTTGTATGGAATTTCTGTGTTTTTTGAGTGTTGTTCTTTATTTACTGTCCTGATTTTAGAGCTTTTAAAATACTGGTAGCCAGATTTTGTTCATTTTCATGGTTTCCTCCTTTCTGTTGAAATTGCCCACGTCTTTGTGGATTTCAGTGGCTTCTCTATGTAGCCTAACATGTTTGTTGTTAGAGTGGTCCAGCATTTCTGTGTTCTCAAATAATATGCTGTGTCCAGGTTGGTTCATCAAGAGCTCTGCTATGGCTGACTTCTCTGGCTGAGTTAATCTGCAGTGCCTTGCAGTGCTTACGTTTGGGGGTCCCTATGTAGATTTGTCCACAGCTGCATGGCATATGGTAGACTTCTGCAGAGGTGAGAAGATCCCTCTTGTTCTTTGCTGAAAGTAGCATTTGTTGGATTTTCTTAGTGGATCTGTAAATTGTTTGTAGGTTGTACTTCTTCCTCAATTTCTCTATGCAGTTAGTGGATCCATTCATGTATGGTAAGAACACTTTTCCTCTGTGTGGATCTTTGTCTTTACTCTCATGGCTTGTTCTTGACCTTGTAGCTCTTCTGATGTCTTTGGTGGAGTCTCCATTAACCTGTAGAGCCCAGTTTAAGTGGTTCAATTCACCTTAGAGGGGGTGGGCTTCGCAGATTCTTTTTGCACGGTCTGCCAGGGCTTTAACTGTGCATCTTTTTTTGACTTGGGTGATGGATACCTACATAAAAACTCCAACCATGACCCAAGTAAAAAAAAAGAAGCACAATCAAAGCCCTAGTTTATATTTGCTTCTGGCCACACACAAAAAATCCAAGTTAATCTAGCAACGTAGTTCTCAACCAGTTGGTCCCTAGATGTTTTGGCCTTCAGCTCTCAGAAATCCCAACAGCTGGTAAACTGGCTGGGATTTCTGGGAGTTGTAGGCCAAGACACCTGGGGACCCACAGGTTGAGAACCACTGCTGCATTTCCCACCCTCGGTATATACTCGAGTCAATAAGTTTTCCCAGTTTTTGTGGTAAAATTAGGTGCCTCAGCTTATATTCGGGTTGGCTTATATTCGAGTATATACGGTACTTTTAGAGTCAACTTTGAGGGACATAGCAAGAAATGTGCCGATATCATGTCATGTGTACTTAAGCACTTAATTAGATACGGAGTTAGAAAGGCAGAAAGAGGTTGCTGTACAGGTTCTGGAGGTAAGCCAAATATTATTTCAAAGGCCCTTTCAAAGATTTGATTGTTCTTCTCACTTGATAAGTCATTAGTAGTCTTAAGATACCTAATTAACTGTTAAAATGAAATTACCACCTAGAATTATATCAAGATAAAAAACAATCAAAGATAGTGGGAAGAGCAGTGCAAAATTAATTCAAAATGTTTGCAAAATAGTGACCCCTTGAGAAGTTTTGGTGTTATAGAGATCTTATTGGTAAATAAAAGCTTAATGAAGTTGGCAGGCTCAATACTTCAGAACTATTCACATTTCTAGGTACTTACTATTTAGCAAAATATATGGTACATAAGGAAGAACATACTAGCACACATCATATCTATGCTTATGATGCTTTTAGAGATCCAATGCTACCCTGTTTCCCCTAAAATAAGACATCCCCAGAAAATAAGACCTAGTAGAGGTTTTGCTGAATTGATAAATATAAGGTCTCCCCTAAAAGTAAGACCTAGCAAAGGTTTGGAAGCATGCTTGCCGAACAGAACACTAGAGCAAACAGGATTGGTAAATGTGCATATCATAGAGTGTTGTACATGGAAATAATGGTAGTAACAAGAAATTCTTGATAGGATTCACAGTTTGTCTGGTTATGCTGGTTTGTGATGACAACTACTGTACAGTATATAATAAATGTTCATTTTTTGTTCAACAACAAATGTGAATTCTTCTTCAGGGAAAACGAAGACATCCCCTGAAAATAAGACCTAGCGCATCTTTGGGAGAAAAATTAATATAAGGCACTGTCTTATTTTCGGGGAAACACGGTAAGTGTGTGGTAGAAATGATGTCAAGAGAGTGGAGAAGCAATATTTGAGAATGTCATGAATATATACTTCACTAACAGTCCTCCTTTCAAGATTATTTCCAGATATATGGCCCTCCATACCAGAAGGGTGTAATGATAAGACTGAAAGAATCATATAGTCAGCTTCATTTATTGGGTCGCTGTGAGTTTTCCGGGCTATATGGCCATGTTCCAGAAGCATTCTCTCATTTATGTCATTTAGGCATTCATTATGCATTACAATAAAACTAGGCACCTCTCTATGTGTTATGCTCAGAGGTAAAACAGATAAAAAGAACATTTCAAACAAAAATGTTATAAGCCAAAAGATTTTTGCACATATGACTTTAATGCTTCTCATTTCTCCAAAACAACACATCTCACATGTTAACAGCATCCATTTATTCCATAATAGTCGATGTTTCCAGGATAACACATACTAATCTTAGTGCTTCTTCTAGTTCCCTGTGCACTTCCCCTTTTTCTTTCTTGGAACTATGGGTTTTTTTCAGTATTTTCTTCATCTCACTCTACCCAACCAGAAGGAGGCAGTAGGATCTCCTCCCTCTCTTTGCCATTTAGCAGTCTGATATGACCAGGGTCCTGCAAAGGAAACCATCACTAAAGCTTAATAAAGGCCCTCTTGATAATTCTAGGCATAACTGTAGCTTCACTCTTACTTTTTAAGGAAGTTTGGGGAATATTGCTGCCATGATAAAATGGTACTATAAGTTATGGAAGATTTTAATTAACACAAACACATTGATCAATTTCAAAATCAAAAGAACCATGAGCTTCACACTTCTAGAGTCCACTTAGTTCCATGCTCAAGTTTCAGATGTCTAGGTTTCAACTTCATGGACCTGTAGAAGACAAAGAAACACAAACATTCTTATCATATATAGAGAGAGAAGGGGGTTATCTGCTATTGGTGAATAATTTAATGTTTAGTTGAATTGTTTGTAGGTGTCCTCTCACTAGATCATAACTATTGCTTAAGGAACAAGCAACCAAAGAGAATTTGGCTGCATGCCCAGGCCACACAGAATTGTGACTGAGGACATTGACTTTCCTCGCCTCCATAAAAGAGAGGCCAGTAATAATACATTATAGCACTTTGTACCATGACTGGGAGCACAGCCAGAATGTGTATAACCTTTTGATGCCTCCTCCTTTCCTTAGTTGGCAAGGGATTAGATAGAATGTTAGTCACATCAAATGGTGACCCAGTACCCATGGTGGTTTGCAACTGATGGGTTTTTGGGACTTGTTGCATGACTGCAAAAATCCTACAGCCATGCTGTTGCATGATCAGGCATGTAATGGTTCCCTATCTGTTGTAGTGGGTGTGCACTGGCCAGAAACTTTGATGAGTGGCTAGTGGGGTGGGGGCGCTGTTTAGATATTGGCGCAATCATGGGTAGTAAAATGTAGATTTCCAAATATCTATCCAAATTCTGAAATCCTCCTGCTACTGTTGTACTGTGTTTCTTTCATTAAATGTTAATGTCTGAATAAATTCCAAAGTGTAGGCAAGTCACGTGAAAATGCCCTGCATTTCAAACACATATACTGGATGGCATGAATCATAATGGTCTGGAATAAGACAAGCTCTCAGGTTGTTTTTACTTTGGAATTTAATTTTTCAATTCAAATGTACAATTCATACGAATGAGTCCAAAGCAAATGTTATGTATTCCTCTGCTGCATCTGCAGTAAAACTTTCACTCATAGCTTTATAAAGGAGGGCATGCATGATGAGTGCCAGAATAACACATGGATATAAATTAGAATGAATTTTCTTTTCTTTTTACTTTTTAGGAGGAATACTGATTTGGGCATCAGAGAAGTCAGTGTTCACCTGAATTGCCAACAAAGTATTATTGCAATGCAAGAAGCAAACCATGTTGTTACAGCCGATTCTGAAGAGAAAATTAAAATGCCATGAAATGTAAAGAGTTTGAAGAATAAGTGCTCCAGCATCATTTGACAAGGGAGATTTGTCAAGCTGTCAATTGTACTGATTAACCAAACGACCACACATTATCACTTTTTATCTTTCCTTTGGCATAATTTATTCACTTAAGTAACAGCCTTGTTCATACTGTTTTCTGAGGTAGCAACAATCAAAATACTCCAGCCCTCCTTGTGGTGAAGTTTTTCGATGCTGTTATGTCTTTTTTCTTAAAGAGAAGGCAAGAATCCGGAATATCACCTGGAATAAATATGTACTTTAGCTGACAAAAGTGCGCTCTATTCTATCTATAACGCAATTGAAATACAAGGTATAGAAATGCTAATGAAAACAGGTGGCACTTTCAAACTAGAAAGCAAGCACTACTGAGCTCATTTATATTAGGTAATTACACTTCTCATTACCTCTTCCTGTTGGTGCCAGATTGGTTGTTACTCTGCAGGGAATATGTATACCTGAAAGCTGTATTTTTAAAAAATTACCCAATATCAAATTGTTAATGAAGTCAAAGCCTAATTCGTTGACAAAGTTGGAGTCAGTGTGTTCAAATGGTGTTACACCCCCATTTCAGATTTCTTGTGTACCCACTATCAAGGGATGATAAGAGGCCATTCATCAAGATCTATTTAGGGTTACCAAAAAAAGAGCTATAAAGTATCTTCCTACTTTCTCCTACTCCTGAAACTAACTGTCTAGTTGCTCTCCTCATGTACATGATCATCTTCTAAATTTAATAATGCTTGATTTTGAACCAAATACAATGACCACAGACTTCAGGACAAAATTTTGAGTACTGCTCTGTTGAATAGTAGCTTGATCTAAAAGGATCTAAATTGTCTGAGTTATACAAACACTTACGACTTCATCACACACAAGAAAATCAACATTGCTGCTGCTGCTCAGTCGTTTAGTTGTCTCCGACTTTTCGTGACCTCATGGACCAGTCCACGCCAGAGCTCTCTGTTGGCTGTCGCGGCCCCCAGTTCCTTCAAGGTCAAGCCAGTCACTTCAAGGATACCGTCCATCCATCTTGCCCTTGGTCGGTCTCTCTTCCTTTTTCCTTCCTTTTTCCCCAGCATTGTGATCTTTTCCAAGCTTTCCTGTCTCCTCATGATGTGGCCAAAATACTTCAGCTTTGTCTCTAGTATCTTTCCCTCCAGTGAGCAGCCGGGCATTATTTCCTGGAGGATGGACTGGTTGGATCTTCTTGCAGTCCAAGGCACTCTCAGGATTTTCCTCCAGCACCAAAATTCAAAAGCGTCTATCCTCCTTCTCTCAGCCTTCCTTACGGTCCAGCTCTTGCAACCATAGGTTACTATGGGTAATACCATTGCTTTGACTATGCGGACCTTCGTTGCCAGTGTGCTGTCTCTGCTCTTCACTATTTTATCAAGGTTGGCCATTCCTCTCTTCCCAAGAAGTAAACGTCTTCTGATTTCCTGGCTGCAGTCTGCATCTGCAGTGATCTTTGTGCCTAGAAATATAAAGTCTGTCACTGCCTCCATGTTTTCTCCTTCTATTTGCCAGTTATCAATAGGTGTAGTTGATCTTGGTTTTCTTGATGTTTAACTGCAACCCAGCTTTTGCACTTTCTTCTTTCACTTTGGTGATAAGACTCCTCAGCTCTTCCTCACTTTCACATGGATCAGCACAACCAGCATTGCTACACAATGGCAACCCATTGTGCCCTTCACATGACACAAGCTTCAACTGTGGGGATGAGGTATTTTGCCATTTCTAAAGTGTTCGTTTTTCCAACGATACCTGAGTCGATTGGCAAGTGACTTATTTTTAAATTCCCCACATAGAGACAGGCCAAATGGCCAATTTCCCAGTGTCATGTTAATCACTATTGCCCACTTTTGTTACCCGCTTGTAAATAAAACAATGACGCCGTGTGTGGGAGGAGCCAAAATGCCAATTTCCCCAGATTGCCAATGCAGAGGCTTAGGAAAGGGGTTAATTGATAACCACTTCTGATGATCACCAATGCAAAGGCTCTGGGAAAGATGAGGGTTAATTAAAAACCACTTCCTACCATCTGGGGTGATTTTTTTTTTAAAAAAAAAAAGATAAATACTTGAAATTCTGGAGGGACAATGGGAGAAAGTCTCAGTGCAAACAATCCTAGAGAAAGAGCCACCTTAAGAAATGTGTTTCTATTTCAGTCAAAGGGGTTTGAAGACAGTGCTGCCTTAAAGGATGCCTGTTTTAAAAAGTGTGCTGGTATCCTTGAAATGGGAGGAGTCATTGCCTGCCCATGTGATGGGAATTAAATGGATGGTTGAGTTAGAAACTGGAGATGAACTAAATATGATGGGAGTGTGTAAAATCTTCGTTTTCTTTAAAAACAGAACCCCATGAAACTTCAACCTTTTCCCTCATTTTCTTCAGCTCAATGTAATGAATTAAATAATAATAATAATCCCCCCGTAGATGCCACCTTGTCGTGGTGGTGGGGGGCTTAACTGTTCCAAGGATGCTGAGAGCTGTGCTGGCGGTAGTGTAACTACCGGCAAGTCCAACCAAGCCAGAGAGGTCTCAGCTGAGGAGTGGAACTAAGAACACCTAACCCATTAGCATTATGGAGAAACAAACCAAAATGAAGTCTATACTGGCTCGGTTGTCGCCCAGGATAAAAATTAACAGCTACAGAAGCGACAAAAATATACAATGCCAGAAACCGCACAATTATGAAATGCTACTACAAATCAGAACCTCAAAGACATGGCTACCAAAAAAGGATGCATCAACTATGGAAGCAAGAGTACCCTGACTCACAGAAAACAGAACCCCGACTGGCTGACCAACAAAGATTCATAATCAGAAACAAAGTGTTCAGTGAAGTTGAACTGGAAGAAATTCAAAAAATCTACAAAGCAAATTACCATCAGACCACAGCACAGACAGAACCAGAAGAAAGTGTGGAGCTTTTGCAAGAATTTGAAGAACAGCACTTGAAGCACTTGTTGAACCACCAGGAACCTTGACAGCAAGACACAAGAGCTCAAGGATAAAATCATGGCTCATACTGCAGCAAATGCAATAAGAAAGCGGCTCCCAACTCTAAAAACAATGCCCAAGAGACACCTGGCGCCTCTCATTAAAGGTGTGAATACAGTACTCTTCAATTGAACAAATGAACCAGTATGCCTACAGTGCAGCAGTGATAGTAACAGAAGAGCTTGGGCTCCTACAACCAAGGCAGCCCCAAAGGAAATCAACTGGAAAACCAAAATGGAAGGTCAGGCTAGAGTTGAAAATCAAAAAACTTAGATCAGATGCAAGTAACCTGAAAAATATGAAAGAGAAGAAACTGAAAAATGACAAAATCAAGCAATACCTGATCAGAAAGTACTGGCCGAACACCAGAAAAATTGATGAAGATTTGGAAATCATGAAAGAACAAATTACAGCAAAAGCTAGAAAAATTGAAAGATATGAAGCCAGAATCATTCAGTACAGACAAAATCAGCTGTTTCAGTCAGACCAAAGACGGTTCTACCAGAGTCTGGACCAAACAACAGACACAGTAACCATAAAGCCAGAGAAAACTGCGACAACGAAGTTCTGGAAAGAGCTTTGGGAAAATAATAAGAACTACAACAAAAACGCTGGGTGGATAAAGGAGATTGAAGGAAAATTCTCAAAGAACAAAATGGAACAGATGGAAATAACAAGTGAAATGATCAGCAAACGAGTGCAAAAAGTCAAGAACTGGACATCGCCTGGTAGTGATCAATTTCATGTATTTTAGCTCAAATATCTGATTAGTTTACATGGAAAAATGGCCCAACAATTCAATGAGATGCTGCAGAAAGGAAGTATCAGTGAATGGCTAACAACGGGGAGAACATACCTGATACAAAAGGATCCAGCAAAAGGAGCAGCACCAGGAAACTACAGGCCAATAACATGTCTGCCCACTATGTTTAAACTACTCACTGGCATCATAGCTGACAAAATTCAAGACTACCTTGAAGAAAAAAAAACATTTTGCCAGATGAACAGAAAGGCAACAAACGGGAAAGCAGGGGCACAAAAGACCAGTTATTAATTAACAAAATGATTCTGGAGAACTGTAAAAGCTGAAAAGCTAATCTTCACATGACGTGGATTGACTACAAAAAGGCATTTGAATCACTCCCACACAGCTGGATCATCAAGTGCCTGGATGCTATTGGGATTTGTAAAAATGTTGGCACTTTTATTGAAAACATGATGGAGCACTGGAAAACTGAACTGTTTGTTGGAAATGAAAGCTATGGACTTGTCAACGTCAGAAGAGGAATTTTCCAGGGAGACTCATTGTCCCCTCTGCTTTTCATTATTGCCATGATCCCTCTGTCAACAATCCTACAAAAAACAAATCTTGACTATCAAACATCTAAGAAATCTCACAAAATTTCGCATCTGATGTACATGGATGACCTGAAGCTGTATGGGAAAACTGAAACTGAAATCCAGTCTCTGACTAACACTGTCCGAAATTTTAGCACTGATATCAACATGGAGTTTGGTTTGGACAAATGTTCAATAGTTGCATTGAAGAAGGGGAAAATCATTGAAAGTTAGGGCATAAATATGCCTAATGGCCAAACGATAAAGTGTCACCAGCCAGAGGCCTATAAATATCTGGGCATATTACAGCTGGACAACATCAAGCATGAACATGTGAAAACTCTGGTCACCAAAGAATACACAAAGGGTCAGAAAAATCCTCAAAAGCAAGCTCAATGGAGGCAACACCATCAAAGCCATAAACACCTGGGCCATACCTGTCATATACTGCTGGCATCATAAAATGGACACAGGTGGAACTGGACAATTTGGACAGAAAAACAAGAAAACTCATGACCATTCATCATTCACTGCACCCTCGCAATGATGTTGACCGGCTATATCTGCCTAGAAAATCAGGGGCAGAGGACTCTTACAAGTAAACCAAGCAGTCAAAGAAGAAGAACATGCCCTGGCAGAATATGTAAAGCAAAGTGAAGAACCTGCTTTGATTGAAGTCAAAAATCAGAAACACCTCAAAGCACAGCAGACAAAAAAACCAGTACAAGAAAACCACACTACAAACTAGAGCTGACAGCTGGCACAACAAAACATTGCATGGAACATTCCTTGACAAAATTGAAGGAAAAGCTGGCTATGGCTCACAAATGGGACACTGAAGAAGAAGACAAAAGGCCTGATCCTTGCAGCCCAGGAACAAGCATTGAACAAATGCAATTAAGGCCAAGATCGAAAAATCAGCTGGTGACCCAAAATGCAGACTGTGCAAGGAAGCTGACGAAACCATTGATCATCTCCACAGCTGCTGTAAGAAAATTGCACAAACAGACTACAAACAGAGGCACAACTATGTGGCCCAAATGATTCATTGGAACTTATGCCTCAAATACCACCTCCCTATAGAAAAGAACTGGTGGGATCACAAACCTTCAAAGGTCGTGGAAAATGAACACGCAAAGATATTGTGGGACTTTCGAATCCAGACTGACAAAGTTCTGGAACACAACACACCAGACATCACAGTTGTGGAAAGGAAAAAGGTTTGGATCATTGATGTTGCCATCCCAGGTGACAGTCGCATTGACGAAAAACAACAGGAAAAAGATCGAACTTCAAAGACTCTGGCATAAACCAGTACAGGTGGTCCTAGTGATGAAGGGCATACTGGGTGCTGTGCCAAGAGATCTCAGCCGGCATTTGGAACAATAGACATTGAGAAAATTACGATCTACCAACTGCAAAAGGCTACCCTACTGGGATCTGCGCGCATCATCCGAAAATACATCACACAGTCCTAGACACTTGGGGAGTGTTCAACTTGTGATTTTGTGATACAAAATCCAGCATGTCTATCTTGTTTGCTGTGTCATACTATGTCGTTGTGTCAATAATAATAATAATAATAATAAGTCTTTATTTATAACCTGCCTCCATCTCCTCGAGGGGACTCGGAGTGGTTCACATGGGGACCGAACCCAAGAATCAACAGATAAAAACAGAACACAGTAACAGCATATATAATTAAAACAATGAAATAAACATTCTTAAAATACATCAGCGGGTGTCAGGACAAAGGTGGAACTATTACAAATTGCAAGGGAAGGCAAGCATGTGCAAAAATGCAAGATCATAAAATTAGGAATAGAATTAAAGTGCTAGATTAGGACAGTAAATAATTAAGGCTAGGTGGTGATAAAAACTGACCTATTGTTTGAAGACATGTTGGAACATCCAAGTTCTTATTTACTGCTTATTTTGAAGCCTCTCTGTGGACATGCAGAACAAATGTATCAATGGTTACCTGCCATCAATCCCATATTCTTTGATTTGTTGAGAGCCAGCGCCACCCCACTCATACTGGTATACCCTGAATAATGTGATCCATTACAAAATGGCCTTACATACCTAATTCTGGGAATTTGCCTAGTGGGTTCATGGCTGGTATCTTCTTCCCTTTCCTTGGCCAGCTACTCACAACAATCAAAAATCATGCTCCCCATGCTACTCTCTCAGGCTGGACCTACATTGCCTTATAATCCATTTTCAGAATGCAGATTAATTGTTTTGAACTAGATTATATGAGTCTACACTGCTATAAATACAGTTCAATGAAGTTAACCTTAGTATATGGCAGTGTAGATGGGGCCTCAGTCATAAGTAAGCTGTTGGTAGGTTTTCCAGTAGGGGTACTCCTGACTTCTGTTGTGAAACTGCTACTGATATAGGATATAAACCAAGAAGAAATTCTGCCCTGCATTCAGCATGCCCCAATTCTTAATGCTGGCCATCGTATGGATAACATTCAGTTGATGAATCTGCTTTTTAAATATTCTGTCCTCCAAAGCAGTGAAAGGTACGTGCAGTGAGAGGTGGTAAACATGCCTGATTTCACAGAATAATTGAATGAGCTATGAGCCTTTTTAACTACTTATCCTTAGGTTGAAGTGTTGTGCTTTACAGTAAAATACACACCATCAGGGCACTGGATGTTCATCCTTCCTTCACCTCCAGAAAATAAACAAGGTCATAGCCAAGCTGGGTGCAGAGAAAAGAATCTCCAATAGCTAAGGAATCAATGTATGGAATAGTTAAATAGAAAATTGTATTTTAGATTATGTAATGTGGCACCTTCCATTTTAAGAAGGGAAACTTATTTTTGGAGTAGGGATTTAACTGCCTTCAATTTTTTTTAAAAAAATTAGCTGCAGGGTGAAGTCAGTCCTTTACCTGCTTGGTGTTCAATATTGGGATAAATTGTTGGGACTTTATGATGGTTCTGAAAAGTTATAGTTGTTGGCAGCCTTTTTTATAACAAAAGAAAACATTGCTCTCAAATTACTATTTCCTGAAGATTTGATGCAGTGTGGCAACATATAGCACAAGTATACTTAAGAGAGGGACTGTACACTTCCATCTATGTACCTATACATGGATCAACAAGATGGATGTTTTCTTTGTGCTGAGATTACTGGTATATATTTATCAAGAAATGCCCTAATTAGTTTTGGAAGTGTTCAAATGCTTGTGGACTCTTTTGGTGCCCTACCTTTGGAAGAATTGCCCACATTTATACCAGCATCCAATCTATGGTCTGATAAAATAAGAATGAGCTATAAATGTTTTTATTCAATTTGCAATAAAATAAAAATAATTTCCATAGCTAGATATATTTTGTTTGAACAAATATCACATCTTAAACAAGATTCTACTAGTTTGATTAAAGTTGGTTTGCTATGGGAATAGTTTGTGCCATGGGTTTCAAAATGCCCTCCAGAAACCATTATGGTAGCAGAGAGCATGTGCTGCTATTTGTCACAGACCAAAAGGCTGCCTTAATTCCATGAAATGAAACATAATTCTCCTGTTTATTTTTCTGTCACTAGAAGAAAAAGGTTTTTATTTTTCTTCCTTTGTTGCTTTATACTGTGAATATAACAAATTATTCCTCAATGATCCCGTTCTTATTCCCAAACTCTTCTTGACTAAACTCCCTGTCATTGCCTTTAACAATTCCTTATTTCTCCAAAAACAGTGGCCTAAGGCTGGAGATTGACAAAGACACCCAAGGTACTTGCATTGCTTCGCTTGCAGAAGCTGACAGTGACTGTGATGCCATCCCTCAGCAGCTTTTGTTGGAAGCAACACATTGCACACACTTTCTCAGTACACATTCAGTGACACATACACACCTTATAAGTTTACTGTTAATCTATTCAGAATACTTTCTCTCTGATTATAAAAATTGTCAAAAATATCACCAACTGACTGCCAGCTCACAACTAGCTTTGCATGTCTCTGCTTCCCAGTTTGCATGACTGTGACATTAGCTTGCAAAGCACTAGGAAATGTCCTATTGCGCATAGGAAGCTGTATGGGAATGCTTTCAAAAAAAGTAGCTGTGTTAGTTTCTTGCAGCTTAACACAGAAAGGGAGAGGAGGAGAATAAAAGAAAGTGGCAGTACCATTAAGACTGTTTTTTATTTGAACATGAATGTTTGTGAATGTAAGCCCAGTTCTTCTGATGCAGCATGGTGGTCTCAGGTATAAGGCACATTTTATAGAGCTTTGGAAGTTGGATAGAATGTAGTTAAAGTCATGAAGATGCAAACTATGCCCTAATTTTCTGTACATTCTCAAATGCTGGGAGAGCTGTTAAGCTCTTTCAGATCTTTATAAGGGTCAAATACTATTATTATTATTATTTTTAAAAAAAACAAAAACTGGAAAGCCTAACAAAAGTCCGTTTCCCTGAGTTCCAAACTCTCTGAAACATTCCTTTTGTTATATGTGAAGTTATACAGATTCTCATCTGGACACAGGCAGTCCCTGAGTTACAAACATCCAATTTACAAATGACTCATAGCAAATTGCTGGGGTTGGACAACAGAATGGGAGATAAATCTACACCTAGGAAGGGAAATTCACTCCTAGAACAGCTATCATAAGGAAAAAGTATCTCTACTGAAGCTTTATCACCAGTCCTTGTTTCCACAACAAGTCACATTTTTGAAAATCCAATTATCACAGGGACAGAAAGTGGGGTGAAATTTTCTGAACAGGGACACAGACATCAAAACAAACACTACAGGGGTGTTAACCCTTTCCTGTGCTAGCCAAAAGCTTACATATTTTTGGCTGGAGTTACACTTCAAGAAAATATAGCTGTTCTGACTTCCATACAAATTTACCTAAGAACAAACCAACAGAATAACAATAATAATAACAATAATACATCTTTATTTATATCCCGCTTTTCTCCCACGAAGGGATCCAAAGCGGCTTTCAACATGTTAAAATACAGTAAAATAAAATACAATGCAAGATCAGCATCAACCAAATACACAAATATAAAACATAAGAAGCTATCAATAAAACATAAACATAAATAAGCATTTAAAACCAGTATACATTTTTGTGGTGTCTTGTTGTTTGTAACTTGGAGACTGCCTGTATATGTATTAGGCCCTGAAGCCATTTTCTTTATTCATATTGCTACTAAAGGTTCATAATTGTGACTATAATTACATTCGGATGTTTCTTAGGCCCCAT
Source organism: Anolis carolinensis (assembly GCF_035594765.1). Lineage (NCBI taxonomy): Eukaryota > Metazoa > Chordata > Lepidosauria > Squamata > Anolidae > Anolis > Anolis carolinensis. The sequence goes on from NC_085845.1 coordinate 63,829,798, forward strand.
CTACACTGCCACATAAAATCCAGATTATGTGTTTTGAACTGGATTTATAATTCAGTTCAAAGCAGATAATCTGGATTATCTGATTTGATCATCTGAATTATATGGCATTGTAGAAAGGGCTTTATTGTTACTCCCACTGGTTCGAAACAGTGAGACACTAAGGAGCTTGACACATGAACCTCTGAAGCTGAGATTTATAAAATGCTATGAGCTGTGTATCAGTGACTTCTGAAAGCAAAGAAGGACAAACACATGGTCACAAATATATGCTACAGAGAAGCAGCCCAATACCCATTTTATTAAGGTAACCAGAATTGCATTCTTAATAAACCCAATGGAACAGAGTGGTACTTACTTCTGACTTCATAAGATTAACTTCCAAAACACATTTGCCTAAATCCATTTGTCAGTCCCAAATAGCGACCACTAAATCAATTTAGTGATCTATTTAATAAGTCTATTCTAGTTGGGATTAGAAATTGGTTTTAGGCCATTGAGCTTTAATAAAAGATCTTCAGCCAACTGAAATGCAACCTTTAGCTTTTAATTAGAAATGTAAGCAACCTTGCAAATAAGTTTTACCAGTTAAAATATTAGAATAACAAGGGAACTCCATTTTATAAAGGAAACTAGTATCTGCATCTAGTTAATTTTCTTCACTCTCTTAATTCTCACATGCCAAGCAGTCACAACCAACAGTAAAACTGGAAAGCCTGATCATCCCGCATTCACTTTCCAGAGCAGATAATCCATCAATTTCCTTGCTGCTTTGACAGATAGGAGCACGTGAGTATTCTCTTTCAGTTTATTTTAATAAGAATTTAGCAAGTTATGCAAATCTATATATTTAGAACAGAAAATACTTAAATATTTAACAATTTTGAATGTGAGATAAATTACAAGTAGATTAGACCATTTAGACCTTATGCTTTGCGCACTGAATTCCTGCAGTTCTGGTCTTAAGTTCCTCAGTTTTTAATTATTTTCTGAGAAGGCCCCATATTTTATCTCTTAAATGGATGACTTACATAGCATGTCCTTTGTCTTTCTGGAAGAGCTGTATGTATTGGATGGTGCAAATAGGGAAAAAATTATTTCAGTTCATTTTTGAAGAATTTACTAAAATTCACACAATGCTTCTTTTTGGGACTGATAGAATGTAAAGTTTTAAAATGTGGGAGGGAACAAAACTGGAAGGGTTGTTCATTCTTTCCATACTTGATGTCATCAATCCTCCTTAGAAAAGGAAGTCACAAAGATTTTCTCCAACATACACATATGGCCTCTCCCCATGGCCTCATTGTATTGCCTTCTATGACTAACAAGGCAGCTTACATAATAAGAACAAAAGAAAAGAAAACTAAAAATAACTGCCACAATTTTAAATGTACTGTTGATCAGTCTTTCACAGGGCCGGCCCCACCATAGAGGCCACGTGAGGCGCCCGCCTCGGGCGCAGGTCCCCAGGGGGCGCCATCAGGCTTCCCCCGCCCCAGCGGGGACCATGGGCTCGCTCGCCGATGAACAGGAAGGCCTGTTCGGCGATGAGCAAGCTCCACATGGCTGCTGCCGGCTGGGCAAGGCCAGCCAGGCCAGGGTGCACTGGGTGGGAGGCGGGGCACCGTCAGGGATGTGCCACGCCTCCCGCCCAGCATGCCCTGGCCCTGCCTCTCATGCAGCGTGGGAGGCGGGGTCAGGGCGAGTGGCGCGGGAGGCGGGGCCAGGGTTGGCCCCGCCTCCTGCGCTACTCACCCTCACCCGTCTGGCCTTTTCCAGCTGGCCAGACTGCAGCGGAGGTCCCTCCAGGCCGTGATCGTGGCTGCGTGAGAGGCGGGGTCAGGGCAAGCAGCGCGGGAGGTGGGGCCAGGGTGCGGGAGGCGGGGCCCGGCACCGCCGCGGGAGGCGTGGCCATGTGCCTCCTGCGGCACATGGCCACACCTCCCGCGGGGCCGGCCGGGGGGGGCGCTTTTCCCCACCCCTGCTTAATATTTTAAATTATCTCCGGCCGGCCCTGGTCTTTCATCGAAGGTAGCTCTGAAGCCTGAACTGCCCTTTCCCTTAGAAAAACCCTTCTCTTTAGATCAGTGGTTCTCAACTTGTCAGTCCCCAAGTGTTTTGGCCTACAACTCCCAGGAATCCCAGCCAGTTTACCATCTGTTAGGATTTCTGGGAGTTGAAGGCCAAAACATCTGGGGACCCACAGGTTGAGAACCACTGCTTTAGATGGTAGTAGATTGTTGTGACAGAAGACACATATGAGTGGAATAGGGATACAGAACAGAAATAATGGAGAATTAATACTGACAATGAAAATAGGCATACTGAAAATCAAGGAAGGGAGAATGAGAAATAAACAAATAAGGGTGATCTGGAAAGAAGAAATGGTAGAAAACAGAATAAGGATCTAAAAAGCAGGGATATCTATGTTGGGTGAAGGCTTACATATACATCTTGGAACATTTATTTTTTTTGTAAAATACCAGATTAAAAAGACATGAAGTGGCTTACTTGAAGGGAAATGAAAAATGTCATTCTTGCACTGATGAAAAAGCACTCATTACATCCAAATCAGCTGCCTTCTCTTAGCTATCACTACATATACATCTGCACTCCTTTTAGAATTATCTACATAAGCTATTTTTTGCGCAATTAAAGCATTGGAGGTTACAGACCTCTTCAAGTGTAATCAGCCTCTTGAAGGGATTTTAAACAGCATGCATTGTATAAACTAAAAACGTTCCTTTTCATGTGGCAGACAGTGATGATCTGAAAAAGTTTAAAGGTTATTCATAAATAAAACTTTTCTGTCCAGTCAGCAAAAACAGTTTTTCCTATAGTAACAGCTTATCTTCCTGCATATAATTCATTATTTTGTTGCTAATGTATGTGCATGCAAGTGTGCAAACATGGAGGTCCAGGGTCTTTTTTTCAAAACTAAATAAAAAACTGAAGTAGTCCCTGCCATATTATTTGGGATTTCTATGTATGGTTGTGAAAACTGGACAATAACTTAACAATTTTGAGTGTAATGGCCCATTCATATATGAAGTCTTCAAGTTACTTGTGCAACCCGATGAATTTACTAGGGGTTACTTACAGGGAGCATACAATGCCCCTATTAAAGCAGCTCCACTGGCTACTGTTAAGCTGCCAGTCCCAATTCAAGGTGCAGGTGATGACCTATAAAGCCCTATACGGCTCAGGCCCTGCCTATCTTTGTGACCGGCACGGGCTCTAAGATTTGCCAGGGAGGCCCTCATCTCGCTTCCACCACTGTCACAAGCACAGTTGGTGGGGACGAGGGAGAGGGCCTTCTCGGTGGTGCCCCTCCAACTCTAGAATACCCACTCCAGAGAGATCAGGCAAGCTGCTACACTGTTTTCTTTCTGCAAGGACCTGAAAACCTGGTGGTTCCTGAAGGTTTCCACGCAAGATTAATCCCTACCCCCCCCCCCCCCCCGGCTATTAACTAGGACCCAGCTTTGCACCATATCCACTACTTGGCCCTATGATATTCTGATGCCCTAGTCCCTGCCTAGCCCATCATAGTTGGCCATGTCCACTTTGAAGCTCTGATCACTGATATATTGAACCCGTTGATGTAACATATTGAAACTGGATTTTAACTTTTGTGGATTTGTTTGAATTATATGTTCTTGTTTTATTATGTTTATTATTTTTATTATGTTCACTTTGTTGTATGGTCAACTGAATGTTTTGCTTTATGTTGAAAACCTCCCTGAGTCCTCCTGAGGAGATATGGTGGTATATAAATTTAAAAAAATTATTCATTATTAGGCAAGGAGTACTCAGGGGAGGTTTTGCCAATCTCATCCTCTAAAATATAGTCTACAGCATCTAGTATTCATGGGCAAAGGATCCAGGCTGGTGTGTAGGTAACCTCCATTATTATATTACCCAGATTTGTATAATTTGACAGTGACAGCACTAATGAAACATAAAGGCTGGAGAGAGTCAAAATGATGGATGTCATGAAATGTTATGAATGCAGGATCCATTTATCAATTATCATTGTAAGCAAAACTGCAAGACATAAAATCCACCTGACTCCAAGAAATCCAAATGGAAAGTTACTCTAAGTTTATCAAGGATACACAAAATCACTCAAGGCCTCATCTACACTGCCATATAAAATCCAGATTATCTGCTTTGAACTGGATTATATGGCAGTGTAGTCTCATATAATCCAGTTCAAAACAGATAATCTGGATTTTCTGCCTTGATCACTTCAATTTACGTTCTTGGCAAAAGCACTCACTAGAGCTGACCCTGCTTAGCTTCCAAGATCAGATGGGATCTGGTGTCCTTACAATATTTAGGTTCCATCTATATAGAGGGGGCACACACACAGAGCAGAAGGAAAAATATAAATAAATTAGGAAGTTTGACTGGCACTTGGAAAACCGAAATTCACTGATCATTGACATTCACTTTTTTCAAAATCTGACCTACCTCATAAGGTTGTTTATGCGGTGAATTGGGGAACAGGATTGTCATGAGAAGCTTGCAGGAAGAAAGCAAGGATATACATGTAGCTAATAAAGGTCTTTGTTCCTGTAATGCTGTTCACCTACCTTGGTTGCGGCCTTGCTTACCTTTCACAAAAAGAAAGAAACATAGGTGAACATCAGCTGTGCTGTTATTAATAACGTGCATACACTTCACTGTAAAGTACAGCTTCAACCTGAGGCAATGTCATACAATAAAGCTCATAGCAATCCTATTATTCTGTGAAATCAGACAAGCTTATGTCTTACTGCTTGCACCACTGACAGGCAGAGTTTTTTTAAGCCGATTTTCCATTTGCACAAATTCCCCATCAGACATCTTGTACCAAGAGAAAAAGAAAATACTATTCTTTCCCATACTCTACCCTGCCACAGCTTTTAAAATGATTTTTCACTTTTTCCCTTCATTAGTTACAATGAGTTTTGAAGTTTGTAAGGAAATAGACAGCTCAATACCGGATTGGCACAGAACATTCGGCAATCAGCAATAAGTTGAAAGAATAAGAATTAATGTGTATTCAGTGCTCAGAAGGATTGTTAAAAAAAGCTACAGGATCAAGTGCAGTTACTATAATGAAATCCAAATTCCATGAACATGACCTCACAAATATCACTTCACTGCTTCCATAATTTGAGTAAGCTTACTATAGAACAAAAATGCCAAAATGTGTAAGAAAAGGATGCAATTGCTTAGGCTCCTTCTACACTGTCATATAAAATCCAGACTGCTTTGAACTGGATTGTTTTAGGCACCCTGTGCCATATGTAAGCTGGCCTGAGTCCCTTCAGGGAGATAGAGGTGGGGTACAAAAATAAAGTTGTTATTGTTGTTGTTGTTGATTATTTTTTTTATTATGACACAGCAAACAAGATAGATATGCTGGATTTCATATCACAAAATCACAAGTCGAACACTTCCCAAGTGTCTAGGACTGTGTGATGTATTTTCGGATGATGCGCGCAGATCCCAGTAGGGTGGCTTTTTGCAGCTGGCAGATCGTAATTTTGTCAATGTCTATTGTTTCCAAATGCCGGCTGAGATCTTTTGGCACGGCACCCAGTGTGCCCATCACCACCGGGACCACCTGCACTGGTTTCTGCCAGAGTCTTTGAAGTTCAATCTTGAGGTCCTGATAGCGGCTGAGTTTTTCCTGTTGTTTTTCGTCAATGCGACTGTCACCTTGGATGGCAACATCA